>NC_028457.1:85997-163830 GCF_000263155.2 Setaria italica
ACATTATTAAGTAAGCGTGGGCCCGTTTTATTCTGCAACCAGGAATAAATCTTTTGTCCCGGTTGGAATTACCAACTGAGACAAGTTCCAACCGGGACAAGGGGGGTCTTTTGTCCCGGTTGGTGGCTCCAACCGGGAAAAAGGGGGGAGTGTCGGTGGGATTTTTTGGAGCCGTTGCAACCGGGACTAATGGGGGGACTAAAGCCATTTTAGTCACGGGCCTAATATTAACCGGGATAAAAGAGGTTGGATGAAGGTGAGGTGTTGCCGGCTAGCTCCCAAGGTATGGTGAGTAGTGGCAAGTTTGTGAGGGATGCAATCTTACCTCCGCAATGGAAAAGATCAACTTGTTGAGATGAGGAAAGGGCTTGAAAGAGACCCAGCATATTGGAAGTGAGTTGAAAAAGACTTGTATTTCCAATAGGCTTCTCAAGGGAGATGTAGGATTCATTGCGGTAAATCTTAACTTTCGATAAACAAATATCGTGCCATCATTTGGTTTGCCTCACTTGTTGAATTCTAGATTTTATTTGTGATTCTGCTTTGATCTACTTGGGGTGTGCTTATCTTGAATGCAGGGACTACTTAAACCTGCAAGAAATCCATCTACAGGAGTCACTCCCCAAGTTTGGTTGGTGCTAGAAGTCAAAGAAGGTCTCAAGCAACACTTAGTGCCACACTGCAATAGACTGGTCCAACCGGTCTGATGAGCAACCAGTTTGACCGGTTTGCCCCTTGTAGTGAAGTTGAGTGGGTTGAATTTTATTAATTGATTGATTCGCCTATTCAACTTTACACAATAGTGAGGTTCAGTATCCGACGCTTTTACAACTTTACTTCGCCTCAATGCAACACAATAGTGACACGCATCCTTTGACTCGACACCATTCAACGCATCAGACTCAGCCGTGATTTTGTTGCCTAAATTGAAAAACCCTTTTCTTATGGTTTTCTATGGTTTTGAGGTCCAAACCAGAAAACCCTCCGCTGATGGTTTTAAGGCCCCAAAACCATCAATCCTATTGTTTTGAGGCTAAAATTAGCAAACCCTCTTGCACACCTTTCAAGCATGGCTAGCTGCTATTTTTGTAGCCAAACCGGTCAAAAACCTTACTGTCGATGCATGTCCAGCCTCTGCCAAGTGCCACGACACCTTTAAGATCTTTTGCGCTCCCGCACTCGAGCAGCCTACCTGAACTTGCCATCACCTTATTCCTTGACTCACTATCTTCATCACCATGTACTCTTGCTCTTCATATATATGGATGATGTAGATCAATATGATTGTTGGTATATTTAATGATTATAAATAAATCCGCAAGCGCACGGATATACCGTTGTAGCATTTCACCCAAAATTATTCCGAAGGGTATGGTATTTCCCAAAGAAAGATGGGTATGTCAAAAGAGTTTACTATGCATATGAGTATACAATAGATGGATAAAGACAATACTCAAGGTAGGGGTAAGATAGATAGATAAGTAGTGTGACACACATTGGATTCATCTTAAGATAATTAAGCTAGGGAGAAGGACTAAGATTTAGCTCTAGGTTCATATGTACTTCCTATATACTGCACAGATCATACAAGCATAATATACATATACATTGTATAGAACTTAGGCCTATGCACCTAGGCACACACGGGGAGACAATACCCGTGCTGGTTCTGCCCAGCAAAGTTACTGCTAATTTACGAACTCCTATAATGTACCCGAATGTGGAGGATTACAAAGGAACAAGGCTGTCACCACCTGCAGCCTACCTCTGCGGCCCGTGGAACAAACTTATATCCAATGAAACTAAGTAATCCAAGCACCATGCTTGCATTGTTAACAACACTCCAGCCGACCCGAGCCATTGTGACAAGGGTTGAAGCCGCCATAGACATGGCCATTGAACCGATGCCGTAGTATAGATCAACTAAGCTATACAAGGTATATATGCATACAAAGTATGTACTGAAGCATGGTCTCAAGGCATACATGAGAGTATATAAGCCTATGCTACAATAGCAAGGGTATACGACTAGCATACGAGTGTATAAGCCTAGAACATCAACATAGCAAGGGTATATATCTAACTCATGCATATAAGAACCAAGCACAACACTATATAAAGAAGATGTATACTTTGAATAGAATAAAGTCAACCTAGGAATAAAAGATACAAGAGCCATATCCTAGACTCCAAGGAGACCTGGAACCTGAAGTAGAGCTACTCTAGCCTAACTCCACTATCTTCGAAACTAAGAGGGAGAGAATGAATCACTAGTTGTATGGTCCTAGAATGGAGCCCCTCTCCTCATATTTATAGGCTCCAAGAGGCGATTCTGCGAGGGAATCTTCAGGGAATATCCCTTAACCGACCTAAACCGTCGACACATGGAAGCTGGAGACAAGAGGGGACAAGGGTGGTTTTGCCAAACCCTTGGTTCGGCCGACCCCCTATGGACCCCCCTTGCAACCGCCTTTCTCCAGGTGACTACTTGGTGGGTCCCAATGGTGGTTGTGTGCGTTATCCGGTGGATTGAGGTGGTTGTGGTAGTTTGTGGGCCCTTCAATCCATGGGATGCACACGTGGCAACCTCCCATAGGTCAGAAGCGTGTTTCTTGGATCAATAGAGGGTGCTTTCTCCATCCTTTTGTGCTATTCACCTGCAACCAAATATTCTCCAAGGACAAGTGGAACTACATTATTCGAAACCAAATATGCGTGTAAGAAATGCCAATCCTCCTTTATTCTTGAGTATATTGACGGTCATATTTTGTACTTAACGACCGTCAACAATGATCTCATGCGAACTCCTTGGGTCCTTCGGTCGCAAGCCCTATGTCCACCCTTCACCGCACAAACTCTCTCGGCATGAACACCTCTCTTGACCTTTACCTCAGCCGCTGACCACCTTGTTGTATCCAACACCTGTACATCCAAGTCAAAAGATACAACATACAAGATATGTTTTACATGGATCAGACACATCACAACAACACAACTCACGCAACACAACGCATACAGTTAGAGCCATTAGTATAAAACAAGCACATATGAAATATGGACTCTACCGATGGCCAAAAGCTTCAAATCATCTAGTCAGTGGTCTCTTGTGAGTTTAATTTCCATCGAAACTCATCCTGGTCTGGTCAACACAATGTTAGCAATTTTGTGGAAGTGATTCGTTCCATGCTACTAACTTAATGAGTGCTCAAAACTTTAGGAACAATAGCTTGTTTGTGTCGTGCAAATAATAAGGTACCAATCGAATTTGCTTGTGACCCATCTTTGACCGTGAAAGTTGAGGAAATCACTTTTAATCTTTATGAGACTCGCCTAGCTGTCACCTGTCTGACCGGGTAACAGTTTGTCTCCCTAGCTAGCGAATTGAAACAAAGGCTGGCGCAATTCCAAATGAAGTCGTCGCTCCAGAACCCAAGAAAATTAAGTTAAAGCGTTGTTGGTCAGGCAGACATGCATGCACACCAATGACAATGAATGGAGCTGCACAAAGTTTATTGCTAGCTCTTGAATAATCTGAATCGATGGATCGGAGCAGCCATGCATCCTTCTGCTGCTGCTGCTTCTTCTTCTTTGATGCATACATTGATGGAGAAAGAGAGGCCTCACAGGAATGCATGGATCGGAGATACATAGTAATAGGCCAGGAGCCCCCAACTTCCATGAATGAGTGACGGCATCTGTAACATGACGGGTCACTAGCGAGATAGCTTGCTTGCAGCTTGCCAACGTACTTGTACTGCTGTACAAGGCTGGCCGGCGACGGACACGGCACAGTGCCCCCTGCATGGTCTACTCGATCTAGTCTCTCTACTAGAAAGTTTACTTCGTGGCATCAAATGACAAGTGTAAAGATCTATTGATCAATCAAAACTTTAGCAGCACACTGAACGATCTTAGCTTGCAGGAGCACATAGATTAAACCCAATGCAAACTAAGGTTTGCAGCCTAGCTAGTACGCATGCATGTAACATCCCGTGGTTTTCACGAGACGTTAATGTGTGAAAAAACTGAATTTCAATTTTTTTTATTGAAAAGTTTGATAGTGCTTGAAACCATAACGATGTCTTCTTTGAATTATCCACAAATTCTTAGATTTAATCTAACATTAATTTGAACTCTAGCTAGGTTCAATATTGTTAGTGTGAAATTTGAATATTATTATATTTGATTTGGATTTAATGGAGTGTGTTTCAAATTTGAAATTTAATTTCAGACTTGAAACTAAAGATATCCTATCCTAAATCTAACTTGGGCTCTAACCCAGCTAACCCCGGCCGGACCCAACCCACCTAACAAACCCGGCAAACTAACCTAAACCAGCCAGCTAACAACCCGGGCCGAGGCCTGCCAACCGTTCAAGCTGGCCCAGCCCAATGCACAAACCGCCTCCAACCAGCCTCAATGACACGTGACCCCGCTCACCAGCCACACACCCTGTGTTCCCCTTTCCCCTACCAGCCAACACGTGCGCGCGGCACACGCCGCGAGCACGAACGCCTTCCCCGTCGCTTTTGCGTTGGCCATCCCGGATTCATGCCACGCCGTTGCTCCACATCGCCCACCGTTTGTTGCCCTCACTGCACCCTAAACCTAGCCGTGCTTCCCTCGCTCTCGGTTGCCGCTATTCCCAATCCACCGCCACTACTTGCCTTGCGAAGGATAATTGAAGGAGAGGACGGGGAAGAAGGAGCTAGAGAGGAAGAGGAACGCCGGAGCTTCCCCAGACGCTGGAGAACCGATGCCCTCGCTGCCCCGATCGCCTACACCGATGTTGCTGCTCTGCCTGCACTGCGTCGCCTCATCACGGCAATGACCCGCCAATGCACTACCATCCTATCGCCCTTGAGCCTACCAGGTGGGCAAGGGACTATCACAAGGATACATGGAGTTGGATTTTTGGACACGAGAATTCGGTTCATTCCAACGCACGTATACACATAGGGGGAAAGGAGCAAGAAGAGAATACAAGGAAAGGAAGATAGTGTGCCCACATTTGGGAGGGCTTCTCCCAAAACGGCTTCACCGGTGAAGCCAAAAATAGTGGCTTCACCTGGCTTCTAGTTTATTTTGGCATCGGCTTACAAAACGGCTTCATGCATACAGTGCCTTGTTTTGCGCAAAATAGGTGAATCCAAAGTTAAGATAAGCCCTACCAAACGGTCCTCAGCTAGTTCTATCATCATCACCTTATGATGTGGTATACCCAATCAGAAGTCTTCCTTCATAGACACAAGTTAGCTAGGGCATACTCTCTCTCTCACACTCACTAGGCAGACAAACATTGAAAGGCTTCTGTCGCCGATAGTAAAAAGGAAAGAGGTTTAAAGAAGAGGAAATTCAAGGGCCGCCGCCCGGCATGAATAATGCATTCAAGTATCCCATGAATGTCATGCCAGTAGCAAGGGACAGCAGGGCGCAATAACGTATCCTCCCTTCTTGTCTGCCTCCCTCTTCTATTCCCTTCTACACATTCAAGTTAGTATTTATCTCAGCTCGGTCCGGTCAGTCATTTACTCCCTTTCTTCTTAAGTAAGGGATATCTGCAATGCAAGTAAGGATTTTCAAATACCAACATATATACATCTCACTTTGTAATATAATGGTATTATGCGTGTAAGTTTTATGCGTTTTCATACTTCCCAGCAGGTGCCAATTGCCATTACATTTTATCCTGCTTACTGCCTGATGTGGCTAATAAGGTACCACACATGGCATCCAACATGGCTTTAATTTGCTCGTCTTGTGTGACATAGGGAATACTAAAGATCTAAGCTCCATGCATCAAGGAACTCGACCGGAGAGTCACATAGGGCAGCGACGATGTCAGCCAAATTTGGAGAAGATGGGAGGGCCTCAGTGTTGGAAATATTGTTAACATGATCTTCTCGGTTAACAACCGAGATGAACTTGGGGGCACATACCACAGCTCCATGAAGATGCACCGCTCAAAGCCCGCTCCACCATCATCACGGCCATTGCTTGGAACATCTGGAAGACAATGTTCAACGGGAACATTGGCTCGGTGCCCGCCTGCATCCGTGCCATCGCGAAAGACAATGACCTCTGGGTTCACTGCACAACACGTAGGATGCTACCTACCTAAAGATGTGGAGTTTGTCACTTTGTAAAACTTAGGGCGCGTTTTAGGATTCTGGGCCCTGCCCTGCAGCTCCTATATAACTATAAGGGGTTGGCTTTACTTTGAATCACGTCAAGTTCTTTCACATTTAGCTAAAGATCTAAACACCGATCGCTAAGGGAGTTGGAGGGGTAGAAGCTCGAGCTCCGCATCCGGGGACAAAGTTGCTGGCGTCCAGAAGGCCTCCGCTACCCATCACACATCACCAATCATCAATAGAGATCTACTATACATCGACAGCTACATCAACTCAAGGGACTCAAATAGCATTGTCTAATAAGATCAAATCTACCAAAATTCGATCGTAGTAGTATATCAACATGTGCTAGACTATGTGATCCTATATGTTTTTATATGCTACTTATGTTCATTAGCTATATTAACATTTAGGCACCAAAAGCCAAAAAAAAACCACAAACAAGATTTTATTGGTGATTCAAGCTCTAATAATTAAGACATATGGTGTTGTCTTCTGAACTAATTTATTATTGTTATACCATACATGCATGATCTTGAAATTTGTGCATGCAGTTATTTATAAAAAAAAAGGAAACTGAGAGTATGGCCTTATCAATTTGTAAGGGTAAAAATGTACTCAAGATAGGATGCCCATTTGAATTTTATGATAGGATGACCATGTTAATGCATGCAATAACATATATGATCGAGAGCACTTGTATATATGTAATTGTACGCAAGGAAACTATATGTAATGTATGTGTATCCCATAAAATTAAAGAAGGCAAGAGCAGGCAGCTTTTAATTACTTGCAACAGAGCTTGTAAATTTGGCTCTGCACCGCCAATTTACTTCGCACGGGGGCATGCAGCACTAGTAGTGATACGACTGTAGCAAGCAGAGCAGGCCTGTGGGCGTTAGTTGTTGGTCAAAGAAGCTACTAACTCTGGGCTGCGCCAATCTGTCTCATCTCTCGATCTCACACACGCTGCTGCATGCCTGTGCCCTAGAGAGCTAGCCTTCTTCTTCCTCCTGTCGGCCCACATCACTCGCTCATCACTGCATGCGCGCATATGCCCTAGCTAGTATTAGTTGCTGCTGGGGCTGGCTAGCTTTCCCTATATAACTGATGGCCGGAGGATCACCCTTCTTCCATCCAACCAACTGATGGAGTGGTAGTTCATGCTCGCAGACTGCTACTTGATCATCAGGCATAGTAGCTACATATATAGCAGCTAGCTAGCACACACCTTGATCGATCAATTATATTCATTAGTAGCTAGCTAGCAGCTAGGAATATATATAATGCCTCAGACGCCGTCGACCCGTTGGTGCCCGACTCCGGAGCAGCTGATGATCCTGGAGGAGATGTACCGCAGCGGCGTGAGGACGCCGAACGCGGCGGAGATCCAGCAGATCACGGCGCACCTCGCCTACTACGGCCGCATCGAGGGCAAGAATGTCTTCTACTGGTTCCAGAACCACAAGGCACGCGAGCGCCAGCGTCTCCGCCGACGCCTCTGCGCCCGCCACCAGCAGCAGACCCAGCCCGCCGCCGTGGCTCCTCCTCCCGGTCCCGGTCCCGGTCCCGGTCCCAGTCCGGCCGGCGGCAGCAGCGCCGCCGGTGTGCACCCGGCGGTGATGCAGCTGCACCACCACCACCCCTACGCAACGTGCAGCTTCATGCCGCACCACCCCCACCACCTGGTATGTATATATGTGTATGTGGTATTAACTTGTCAAAGCAATTATTCTCACCATGGCCACCATATGTACCTAATAATTAATCGATCGATCGACAGGGGGGCTACTTGGGGCACCAGCAGCAGCAGCAGCAGGCAGCCACCCTTCCAGCTGTTCCGGCAGCTGCAGGAGCTGGAGGCAAGGCTATGCTGAGCAACCATCAGCAGCCGGAGTGGGAGACGATGGAGCACTGCAACGCCACCGCATCCGGCGGCAGCTCCGACGAGCTGCCGCCATGCTGCCGTCGCCCTCTGAAAACCCTGGACCTCTTCCCCACCAAGAGCACTGGCCTCAAGGACGAGTGCAGCAGCTCCAAGTCCTCCTCCTGCTCTACATCCACCAACTAATAATCTAGATTATATATACTCCACATTATTAATTATTATTTAGTTTCTGATGTCATGCATGTCTACCTTACTTCATCGATCTACTAGTAGTGCTTCCATCGATTTGCAAGCTTAATCGTACGTACCGGTCATTATTCCAGCATTATTGTGTTAGTTAACGTTGTAACGCTAGCTAGCTAGTAGCTAGCTGCTTCCGTTGTCAGCTTCAAGTACCTCCATATCCATCTACCTGCTGGGTTGTTTTATCACATTGCATCATTGCAATATATATGATCCATTTACTCAAAGAAACAACGAGTGCCGTCTTGTATCATTCTTGATGCTGCACCATTATTTGCTACTAAGACTGCCCATAAATATTATGTCGATGATCATTCTTGATAATTGGTTTCGTTTACCAGTTGGGCCACCGATACTGTCCCAACATCTAGCCCAGCCTACCAATTATTTCGTTTCCTTTTTTTTTTTTGCTTTTTTCACCCAGCCTGCTCCGTCACTCCTGGCCCGGCCCGACACCAGCCAAGCTTCCTTCAATTCCACCAGCCCAACTCCAAATATGCCTACTTCATAGCCCACAGCAACATCAACGTGGGGTGGTAATGGATCATGGCTATCGTGCCTTCTTCACAATCCAACTCAATTCTATCTATCAGTTCAAAATCATATAATCTTATAACCCGGTCCTTATTAAACCCGATCCTTAAATTTGCTAGGCTAAATTATAGGACCCTTTACCACCCCTATGCCCCTTCGCTTCGTGGCCCAACCCCTACGCCCTGTCCCACGCGCACTTGGCAAGCCAGAGCACCCGATCAACCCCATGCACCTGTAAATAGGGCCCCTGGGCCTCTCCTTTACCTCGCCTCGCCACCCCACATGGGCACACCCCATCCTGGTCAGCTTTCATGAGAGCTCAAGATCACCACCCTACCCCTTTTCTACAACCTAGGTGAGCTCAACCCGCTGCCACCTCTACCACCCCATCTTTCTCACCCCTAAGCATCCGCCTGCCACTCTACACTACTAAAAAAATGAGCTTTCATCTACTCCCTTAGTACCGATCATATTTTGATCTATTTTGGGACCCCAGAGGCCTTTTAGTATCGGGTCGTAACACCACCCGGTACTAAAGGGGTACTAAAGACTTTTAGTACCGGATCATAATACTACCCAGTACTAAAGGGGCACCTTTAGTACCGGGTGCCCCTTTAATACCTAGCCGGTACTAAAGGCCCTCCACATGTTAGAAAAGCGTATCTACTTCCATCATATACGTTGTGTAGGTGGGATGGCAAGGAAGGCTCGCGCGAGGCTTGATATCGTGGGTTCGAATCCCACGAACCGCGCACGACACGAGGCTTTATTTTTGGCGCAAAACATGTTAGTGTTACCAACCGGTGCTAAATGGATCCATAACCGGTACTAAATGGCCCCCTTTAGTATCGACATAGCAATACCGGTTGTACAACCGGTACTAAAGGAGGGTTTGGAACCGGTAGTGAAAGCGAAATCCCTAGTAATGCTAATCCTCCACCACCAGCCATCCTTGGCGAGTTATCACCCAAACAGACAAGTCCACGACCGCACTCTCACACTGGTAGAAAACTCACCTTCCATCCACCTCCTTTTATCCCGGTTAATATTTGGCCCGTGACTAAAGGTTTAGCAACCGGGACTAAAACTCAGACACTGACGGGGGCTCACCAACCGGGACTAAAGAGCCCCTTTAGTCCCGGTTGTAAAGGTCAGTGGAAAAAAAAAGGCCTTAAGGGACCTTTTGTCCTGGTTGGAAACACTAACCAGGACTAAAGCCCCCCCCCCTCCCCTTAGTCCCGGTTGGTGTTACCACCTAGGACTAAAGCCCTCGACCCTTTAGTCCTGGTTGGTAACACCAACCGGTCCCAGTTGGTATTACCACCTGGGACTAAAGGGTCCCCCATGGGTGGCTGAAAAAGGACTAAAGCCCTCGGACCTTTAGTCAACCAGGACTAAAGGGGGTCTTTAGTCCCGGTTGGTAACACGAATTGAGACTAAAGGGTTCCTCACGAGTTAATACAAAAGGATTGCATCCCCTGTATAGTTAGATGTGCTGTGTAGGTGGGATGGTAAGGAAGCTATGCGCGAGGCTTGAGGTCGTGGGTTTGAATCCCATGCACCATGCACGCGCATATTTTTGCGTGAAAAATCACGTGATTTGTGACTTGTGACGTGTGGGGGGGCCTCCCGGGAATTTCTAATATTCAACCAGGATTAAAGGAGGTGGGGGTTGTGCCTAGCATGGCGACCTCTTTAGTCCCAATTGGTTTTACCAACCGGGACTAAAGGGTGTCTTTAGTCTCGGTTGAGTGATCCGGGACTAAAGATTCCCCTTCGTCTCGATTGCTTTATCCCTGATGAATTTTCGAAAGATTTACTCCCTACCAACTGGGACTAAAGGCGAGTTTTCCACCGGTGTCACCTCCCTTTCATGAGTACTAAAAATGCCCCTAATAAGCACCATCCAAAATCTTTAATGGACCTTTTATGCCCTCACCTCCAGCCACCCCTCTATAGTTCTCCATTGACAACGATACTCATCAAGCCATTTTTGTCATCCTCCCATCTACCCTCAGCACCCAAGTGACATCCCGAACCTCTGCTGGAGTCGCCGAAGGGTGAGGTCCTCGCATGAAGCGCCACGGTGTGCTCACTGTGGTGGTGACCAAAATGCAGGCATCGACGTGGCCACCACGGGCTCCCAATGCACACCTACACCATACCTCTCGTTACATACGAAACAGAATCGGAAAAGCGAATATAGCAATTAATTTGTGTCCTAACTCTTGTCACACATAATGCTAAGGCCAATTCCAATGGAAGAGTCCTGGCTATATGTAGTCCTGGATCATGGGCCGACAGGGGCTTGAAGCAATAAGCATGGGCCGGCCGTGCTACAAGCTCGATGGATCGATCCTGCTGGCTGCTCGATCCTCTAGCGACTAGTGGCGCGTCGTGGTCATGGACGACGATGCCTCTCCCAGCTCAGGCATCGTCGTCTTCCTCTGTGATGTGATGGGATGGGATGGTATCCACTTGCATCTATCTATCATCTCCTAATAATTACTGGTGTATGTATATATGCGTGTGTGTTGAGAGGGAGAGGGAGAGGGAGAGGGAGAGAGTAACAGGGCATATACTACACCAGTGTACTGTACAATTACCCTCTCCTCCGATGTATCTGTATGATCCCTGATAGATCCATCTGATCTCCTGTGTCCTGATCGATGTGTCCGTGCGTCCTCCATCTCGATGGTCCTGCTGCTGCTGCAATCCCATCATCAGCAATATAATGGGTAGGTTGAGTGATGAGCCTCCATGCCATGGCCATACCACTATGCACGGCCTGCTGATAGAGAGCTGCTGCTAGGATAGATCCATGGAGGATCTCCGAATGAATCACCACTAGTATATATTCAGAAGAAGAAGCAGGCAGCAGAGCAGGTACGAGCTGCTAGGAATTGAATTGAAGAAGCTGCATCCACCGCCCGCCGCCAGGCCGGCCATCAGATCGATCGAGCAGCAGCTACCTTTGCTGTTGATTTGATAATTAAACAACGGGTCGTCAACCAATTCAATTCAATGGCTTCCAAAGGTATGTACGACGTATGGATTTCGATCTTTTCGTTAATTGCCCCTTGCTTGTTGTATGGAGACCAGATCAGATGGAATAATGGAAGTTAAATCATCTATAATTATAATTAGTTAATAATTGGATCATATCCATGCATAGCATAACGTTATCCATCCCCCTTCCCTGGAGGCCAGGTCAGGTGCTGCTTTTTCGAGCCCATTATTTAAATAAATAAATACAAGCCTTTCCTACTACCTGCTATATATTTTTCCTTTTCCCAGATTTATAAGTAAAGAAATAGAATACATGCATGCATATATATGGACACTTTATTCTGATTGGTCCACCAAATTCTTCCTTATCCGATGCCATGGTCTAATGGATATGTGCCAATTTAATCTGGACAGCCATCCCATCCCTGTCCAACTGTCCATCCCCATCACCTAGCTCATTTTGCTACCAAGGCATGTTGGAACAAATGAATTCATGTTTACCAACAATTCTTTTCAAATTCCTACAGAGAAATTTTGGAGAAAAATTAATACGACGTCCAACCGCACTGTTCTGTTTCCTATGTTTTCCATGCAGTACTGTGTATTCAAATAAAAACTCATTTTCAATCTTTCCTGCGTTTTGCAAACATATAGGATACATTTTGAGAATTTTGTGTTCTAAAAGATGCTTAAACCGAAAGTAGCTACGTAACACATACTCACTGCTACAGAGAGCATCACATATATAAAGGTCGGCTCCAAACTCACTACTACATACGTACATGCAGAAGCTGGCCGGATCCAATTCCACGCCTTTAACTTTTTTTCTTCTGATCCGTATCACATGCATGCATCTTTTTTCATCTTTACAAAATATGCCTACCATCCATTTCATCTTACATTTTTCCATGTCGTTCTAGTCCTGCCGTTAAGGAAACGATATTTGAAATTTCCTGTTTCTTATTTGTACTTCCTGTTAGTGTTTAGCCGTTAGAGAAATTTTTGCTTCTTTTAAGAAAGCTAACGATTACTAAACCAGTGAGCAATAAAATATTAATAAGCACTAAAATAACTCAAGGTCCTTGGGAGAAAAAGACCCCAAATCCCAAATACCCACGTGGCACCATTTCCTGACAAGGAAAAGGAGAGCAGGAGCAAAGGTGAGCTGGATCAAAGGCAGTGGGGAGGTGATTAATGATATAAAGGCCGGTATATTGCTATATGTTAACAGTCTCATAGCCGTAGGTTATCTTATGCAATGTCACATATGATTTTGCTGATGTGGAAGAGAGCGAGGAGGGAGAAAGAGGTTATTGTTTTGCGAACAACCGACTTATATGTTATCACTACTCTAACATTGTATGAGTTGTAGTTGCCATGCAACTAACTCCATCCACAAGAACCTGATATTACCAGAGACAAAAAAATCAAACTATTTAGTGGTTGTCTGATAAATTATCTGAAAATTACGTGTTAATAGAAGATTACCAAGAGACAGCTAAAAACACAAACTCAAATTATTGCTGTGGTTGTCTGATAGGAGACAACGTCGATGCAGCTGTCTTAAGTTTCGGATCCGGTGAACATGCAGAGTATTTTCCTTAATTTTAGCAAGTTTTGTGTGGAGTGAAGAAGCGAGTGATGACGTGGCTAACTAATGCAGGACTTCCGCGCGACTCCCGTGGGTCCCTCGAGGTCTTCAATCCCAACGCCGCCTCCGCCTCCGCCGCCGCCTCCGCCTCCTCCGCCGCCGCTTCCATCCGGCCGGCGAAGCCAACCTCCCCATTCCTCCTGCCGCCCCCAGCGGCGGATGATGCTGCTGCCGTGGGCCGGGCCGCGCAGAGGGCCGCCGAGTGGGGCCTCGTCCTCCAGACCGACGACCACACCGGCCGCCCCCAGGGCGTCACCGCCCGACCCTCCGGCGGCTCTGCTTCTGCTAGTACCCGCACCAGCGACTCCCTCGACGGCATCCCCAGGGCCCTCCCCCGGGTTTCGGAGGAGCTCCGCGCCGCTCTCTCCGCCTTCCAGCAGACCTTCGTGGTGTCGGACGCCACCCGCCCCGACCACCCCATCCTTTACGCCAGCGCCGGATTCTTCAACATGACCGGCTACTCATCCAACGAGGTCGTCGGAAGGAACTGGTCCGTCTTCTCTTCTTCTTCTTCGCCTCCCGCTCCTGCATTAATTTCCTCTTCCCATTATTATTATTATTGTTATTATTATCAATTAGGAGGAAGTAATTAATAAGGAAACTGCATCTGCATACAGCCGCTTCCTTCAGGGCTCCGGGACGGACCCTGCAGAGATCGCAAAGATCAGGCACGCGCTCGCAGCTGGCTCAAACTACTGCGGCCGTGTTCTCAACTACAAGAAGGACGGCACGCCATTCTGGAACCTCTTGACCGTTGCCCCCATCAAGGATGAGGATGGCAGGGTCCTCAAGTTCATCGGGTCAGCGCTTTCTCATCATATGATATCATTATCAATTATTATGCCACTTCATCATCCAGCAGTACTCCAATGTACCCTTGACTGTGTATTGGAGGAAAAAAAAATCATCTTCTCATTCTAACGTCACCATATCACAGGATGCAAGTGGAAGTGAGTAAGTACACTGAAGGGACCAAGGATACAGCAGTTCGCCCGAATGGATTGCCAGAATCACTAATCAAATATGATGGTACTACTACTAGTTAATATGTTAGTTGACATTTCCAAATTTAAGTTTTTTCCATACCAGCTGTAAGTCTATGTATGTATCTTTCACAAATTCAAGTTGCTATCAAGCTGAATGAAAAAGAATAATAATATTCACTGCAGCAAGACAGAAGGATCAGGCCCGTAGCTCTGTCTCTGAGCTTCTTCTTGCCCTCAAGAATCCACGCTCCTTGTCAGAATCAAGAAATAGCACCTTTAAAAGAAAATCGCAGGAATCAGAAGTTCCTGGCAAGAGAAGCTCTGAAAGTGGATCTCGCCGCAACTCTCGAAGTGGAATGAGAAACTCTCTGCAGAAAATTAGTGAAGTGCCTGAAGGAGGGAATAAAACTAGAAAATCTGGCTTGCGTTCATTTATGGGGTATGATAACAAATAAATCATATGACATAGTCACACTGTCACAGCAATTTGATTTCATAGTTTCCTTGTGTTCCTTGTATTTGTTCACATTTAATTTTTCTGTGCAGTTTTCTTGGTATGGGCCATGGAAATGTAGAGAAGAACATGCTGAAACCAAGAGATGATCCGCTACTTGACAGTGATGACGAAAGACCTGAAAGCTTTGATGACGATTTCAGGAGGAAAGAAATGAGAAGGGGTATAGACTTGGCTACTACACTTGAACGTATTGAAAAGAATTTTGTCATCACCGATCCGAGGTTACCTGATAATCCAATTGTAAGACAACAACTCAGATCTCTTTTGCTGCTGACACCATTCTTCTTTCTATTGACATATATATCAACTTCCCATCAAACTATATCCATTGTTTGGTCCATGTTACAGATATTTGCGTCGGATAGCTTTTTGCAATTGACAGAGTATAGCCGTGAAGAAATATTGGGAAGAAACTGCAGGTAAATGATGACCTTTCAACTGTTTAGAAACTACATATTAGGAAGTAAGGAGGCCTGTATGCTACCTCCCTTCCCCTTGTAATTTTTCATGCACTGTTTAATCATAGTTAGGCACAGTGGCAAAATCTTCAAACTGTTGTTTGTTCTGCAGTTGTAGTGGCTAATGAATGCATTGACCTATATTTCTCTTGCAGGTTTCTTCAAGGACCTGAAACTGACCGTGGGACAGTAAAGAAAATAAGAGATGCCATAGATAACCAAACAGAGGTCACCGTTCAGTTAATAAATTATACAAAGAGCGGTGTGTAAGATCATGATGCAGTTTATGTTCATTCCCAAATATATTTTTTATATGGTTACGAGTTCAACTAGATTTGCATGTGTTTATTTATCACTTGAACAGGCAAAAAATTCTGGAACCTCTTTCACTTGCAACCAATGCGTGATCAGAAGGTACTACAATGTGGGCCATGGGGATACTTTCCTCCAGATTTTTGTTTGCAACTTTTTCACTAGAGATTTGAGATGTATCATATTTGACTGTTGACCAGGGTGATGTTCAGTACTTCATTGGGGTTCAGTTAGATGGAACTGAACGTGTTCGAGATGCTGCTGCAAAAGATGGTGCCATGCTGGTTTGTATCTACTTTACTGAAGACTAGCATATCTGTGCTCGCTATTGAGAGCAATTGTGATTGCGTGAGATACTAGATTGATTAGATTAAACTAGGGTACAAGTATATATAGGCAACCCTGAGATCGATTTATAGAATCAGATGATCAGATCTCAAGGATATGGTGCCTATCCTAATCAACAGGAGGACCCGGACTCGTGATACCATGAGAGCAATTGTGATTGCGTGAGATAATAGATTGATTAGGTTAAACAAGGGTACAAGTATATATAGGCAACACTGAGATCGGTTTATAGAATCAGAACAGATCTCAGGGATATGGTGCCTATCCTAATCAACAGGCCACGGCAAGGAGCCGGCCTTAGCCCAGGCGTGGCAACGCCTATGGGCCTACACGCACACAGCACATACATATATCTAACAGCTATCACAAGTACCAGGAAAAGGAAAAAAAGATGAAAATATCAGATATATCTGCGGTAGCTAATATGTTATCAAAGCAAGCCTTCTGTAGTGCGTGCTTGCAATATTTATTAGCATTTAGCACCATCTAGCATCTATTAAGTATTTAGATATCTTAAACCCTGGTGGTCAACACTGGTACTAGTAAACTTGTGGTATTATGACATCCCAAAATGTTCATAGTTGGCATCCTTTAGGTCAGTTAATTCATGTTCTGGTGACTTCCCTCGCTCCTTAAATGGCCTGCCTTTTGTTTTAGTTTGTAGAAAATAATTTTCACCGCTAAATTCTGGGTACCTTAATTTCTAAATTTCCTTGTCCAAAAGCATAGTTGTCTTATACATTAACCTGAATTGTTCATTTACCAGGTTAAGAACACTGCAGACAATATTGACGAGGCTGCAAAGGAACTTCCTGATGCTAATTTGGTCAGACTAAATAAATACTCATTTTGTTAATAAAACTAAGTATGGTTGGGCACTTCTAAAGGAATTTTATGGTCATATTAGAGACCGGAGGATCTATGGGCTAATCACTCAAAACCAGTCTTGCCGAAGCCACATATGAAGGATACTGCATCATGGAGAGCCATCCAAAAGGTATGCCATACGCCTATACATATAGCTACTTTCATGCCATTTGTGAGGCTACTGGATGAAAGGGAACAGTCATAGAGACACTTGAGAGAGGGACTGGCATGCATTCTGCTGTAGAATTTAGTAGTCTCTGCAGTATATATGCCTAATCAAAAGATCATTGGAGTACGTACACCATTTTTGTAATCTCCCAGATGGATCATGCTATTATTTCTTGTAGGTTCTTGAGAGTGGTGAAAGCATTGATTTGAAACATTTCAGGCCTGTAAAACCTTTAGGATCTGGTGACACTGGCAGGTAAGTATTTCTTTATTTTGGTTTCAGTAATATTAAAACAGTTTCCTAGTTATGGTTTTAAACAGTACACATGTGCATTATTTTTGAATTGCAGTGTCCACTTGGTTGAGTTGCGTGGCACAGGTGAATACTTTGCCATGAAAGCTATGGATAAAAGTGTGATGCTTAACCGAAACAAGGTAGGAGTAACAAATTTCATCACGCATGAATTTTGTTACTACTATCTTTAATTGTTGCTTTGCTTCATGTATCTGTCTCTCTAATACCTCTAGGTCCATAGAGCTACCGCTGAACGACAAATCCTTGATATGTTGGACCACCCATTCCTTCCCACATTGTATGCATCATTTCAGGTTCGTTGCAGAAATAAATTGTCTATGCTATCATGATACTCGACTTGTTAATATTTATTCTACTCGCCTTTATTCTGCTTTTGTGGATGATACTCTGATTTCTAGCATCTCAATATTGCCATATATATGTTGCAGACCAAGACACATATATGTCTTATTACCGACTACTACTCTGGTGGGGAACTTTTTATGCTCCTTGATAGGCAACCTATGAAGGTTCTAAAGGAAGATGCAGTCAGGTGAACATGGTCTTTGAAACTGTTTCTTTCGCTTAGATTTTGTGGCTCTGGCTCTTAATTTGGTGGTTGTTATAGTAGGAGACAAGAAGCATTGCTTGATATACTGCTCCATGATTGTTGCAGGTTCTATGCTGCAGAAGTGGTAACAGCACTTGAATACCTGCATTGCCAAGGTAGCCATATACACCATACCAATTATATACATGAAATTCTCTCCGAATAGTGGTGGATATTAGCACGTCTATCAGCATGGATCAGTATTCCATAACCATACTTGCATCTGCTTATGACTTTCTTGGCCAACAGTAATTATTTGCCCACCTCCCGAATGCATGTTTTGGGTAAAGGAATTAACCATTCATGAAAGTGATGGGCTTCCTTAGCTGACAAGAGGGGAGAGGGGGGGGGGGGGGGGGGTCCTTGCTCTTGTTCATCACATTTTACTGAAGAAGGCTGAAAAGTTTACTTTTTGTAATTGTCTATGGCCCATGCCACGCTTCTTATTTCTTTCTCCCCTCAGGTATAATCTACCGAGACTTAAAGCCGGAGAACATTTTACTTAATAGAGAGGGGCACATGTCCCTGACAGACTTTGATTTGTCATGCTTGACATCCTGTCAACCACAGGTAATATATATAACTTGATTATCAATACATCTAACAGGACAGTGGAGCGCCATGCCGCCATTGTTTTAACTTGTCAATCTCTTTTTTTGTTAGTAGCAGTTGATAACTAGTCCTGCTGTTTGATATGACAGGTGTTTCTTTCAGAAGAGAGCGATAAGAAGAAAAGGAGGAAGAGCAGGGGTTCTCCCATATTCTTCGCTGAACCAATGCGAGCATCGAATTCGTTTGTTGGTACAGAGGAGTACATTGCACCTGTATGTATATTTCGTTAATTTCATTCTGGCTGGCATTTCATGTCTGTATTTTTGATGGGTGATAGTGGGTCATCATCAGTTGGTATACATGTTGCAGGAGATCATTACTGGAGCTGGTCATACAAGTGCTGTGGATTGGTGGGCGCTAGGTAGCCTATCTCATCTTGCTTGCGCTAAACAAAACAAAACATATGCTTGACATGCTGAGCATGCGTATATGTTTGTTGGTATCAGGGATCCTTCTGTACGAGATGCTGTATGGCTACACACCCTTCAGAGGGAAAACGAGGCAGAGAACCTTTGCGAACATTCTGCACAAGGACATGAGATTTCCAGCGAGTATAGAGGTGAGCCTGGCTGGGAGGCAGCTCATGTACCGGCTGCTGCACCGGGACCCTGCAAACAGGCTGGGGTCGTACGAGGGCGCCTCGGAGATCAAGCGGCACCCCTTCTTCCGCGGCATCAACTGGGCTCTCGTCCGGGCCGCCACGCCCCCCAAGCTCGCTCAGGTGGAGGTGGAGGTGGAGGTGGAGGCTCCTCTGCAACTGCAAGAGACAGCTGCTGCTGATGCTCTCACTGATATGTTCTGAAAGGCTGATGAATGAAATGAAGCTAGTAGTGCGTTATGTCAGTATTGTGTCACTAAGTAAGTAGATTACCAAATAAAAATATGGTAAGTTGGCAGAAAGAAATCAATTGAATTATATTGATGGTCAACTTGGCTATGTGGTTGTTGGGCAGGACTAGCAAGTGCTAATGTAATGTGATGTGATGCTCCAACCATGGGGAAGGAACAAGATACTCATAGAATAGATGCTTACAGGAAACCAATCCCATACATTACTGCTCCGTAGCTACTACTCCCTATGTACTTACTCCCTCCGTTCTTAAATACATGCAGTTGATGTTTTACTCCAACTTTGACCAACAATATCTATGGAAATCTATGGAACGAGTTAGTTAACTAAAGTAAAATATGTATTGTTATGTCTATTGTCAAATGTATTTTAGATTTAACTTGTTAAATGTATTTTAGATTTAACATGTAGATTTATCTATTTATAAAAATATTTGTAGAAAAAATGAATAGTCAAACAAATGAAAAAAAATTAACGGCATCATATATTTAAGAACGGAGGGAGTACCATACGACCAAGAGGAAACATAGTCAAATGTATTTTAGATTTAACTTGTTAAATGTATTATCTTGGGCTGGAATGCTGGATTGGGCTGGGCTTTAGAAGGAAGAAGAGGAAGGAAGGAAGAAGAGAAGTAGAATAGAGTAGAGAAGCCAAGCCAAGCCAAGGGAACCGAACCGACGACATGGCGCCGCCGTCCCGGTTGCTTCCGGCGACCTTGCAGATTCTCCGCCGCCGCTGCGCCTCCCGCTTCTCCACCGCCTCCTCCCTTGTCTCCCCGCCGTCCAAGGCTGTGCTCTACGACGAGCACGGCGCCCCCGACCAGGTGCTCCGGGTGGCGGATGTGCCGCCCGTCCACCTCGGCGACCGCGACGTCTGTGTCCGGATGCTGGCCGCCCCCATCAACCCCTCCGACATCAACCGCATCGAGGGCGTCTACCCCATCAGGCCGCCGCTCCCAGGCGCCGTCGGGGGTTGCGAGGGGGTGGGGCAGGTCCACGCCCTCGGCCCCGCCGTCACCGCCCCGCTCTCCCCAGGCGATTGGGTCATTCCATCCCCGTCCTCATTCGGTAACCCACCCCTCTTCCTTCTTCTCCCTGTCTCGTCTCGCTTCGGGAACCTTCTTATGTCTTGATGATCAACTGAATTTGGCAGGGACATGGCAGACGTACATCGTCAAGAACGAGAGCGTGTGGCACAAGGTCCGCAGCGACGTGCCCATGGAATACGCCGCCACCGTCACCGTCAACCCCTTGACCGCGCTCAGGATGCTCCGAGACTTTGTGCAACTCAATCCTGGTGCTCGCTTCGCCAACTTTTGCTACTTGCTAGTACTTCCTTCCCTTGCCAGTTGGCACACCACTCCCCCACAATACTCATGGGCTCATGGCCTTCAATTTCCACTGGCAGGTGATGCCATTGTCCAGAATGGCGCTACCAGCATTGTCGGCCAGTGCGTGATTCAGCTCGCCAAGGTACATGGAATTCACACCATCAACATTATAAGGGACAGGTTACTCTCCTTTCTTCCCCAAAATAATTGGGATCAAGGATTATGTTGCTGTCTTGGCTTTCTACATGATTGTGGCAATTTTCTTATATATATGCTTCCCTCTTGAGGTGTTCACTTTCTTACTTTATTAAGTAATCTGTATCTGAATTGATGCAGGCCTGGCTCAGAGGAAGCAAAAGGTAAACTCAAACAACTTGGCGCAGATGAGGTGTTCACGGAATCTCAGCTAGACATGAAGAATCTCAAGAGCCTGCTGGTACTGCTTCACTACTTGCCTTTTCAAATCACTCATCATCCTTGACCTTGACAACTACTAGTATTTTTTTTACTTGCCTATTCTTCACAAAAATCTGTGCGCGGCCTGGTAAAAATTGAAATTATTTGCTTTAGACAACTGAAAAAGTGAAAACAGACTATTTGCCAAACTTAGGAAGGTTAGGATCTGAGGTTGACAAATGCAGTTTGGATTAATTTATGCAAGCCCAAGCTCAAATGCAGTGACAAACATGAGTTCCCTTTTTTTTGGCTGCTTGTGCTATTACTGCCTGATACTGGCATACGGCTTCCAGTTCATTCCTCTATAAGAATTAGGTTTGCTTAGAGTTTGAACCAAGCCCTTATCTATTTAAATGTTTTGTTTTGTGTGATGTTAGGGTGCTTTTCCAGAACCTGCATTAGGATTTAACTGTGTCGGAGGAAATGCTGCTTCTCTGGTACTCAAGTTTTTGAGGTAACGTGTTGAATTTGACAAAGTTAGAATTTTTATTTCATGCAATAGCCATAATCCCTTGTTCTTTAGGCAAGGAGGCACCATGGTGACATATGGCGGAATGTCCAAGCGACCTGTCACTGTTCCTACTTCATATTTCATTTTTAAGGTCTGTACATCAAACCCGGCTTGTGAATCTTGTGCTTCCCAGTTTTGCACTACATAATACCATTAGGCCATTTTAAATTCTTTAGTGCAATAGTAAAGTCCCTAGTTTATGTGAGAATGTCTCTGCATCAAAATTGTCACACCTGGATAACGGCACTATCTCTCAGTAGATGAGAATGAAAAGAATTGTGAGCATGTTAAGACAATGAAACTATTTGATAGATGATTTCTTCCAGGATGGTTGTATTGATTTCCGATTTTTTATATGGTATACTGCCCCTTACGAGTCTCAGATACTTAACGCGACACAATGCTTTGAAAGGATATTTCCATGCGAGGGTTCTGGCTACAGAAGTGGATGAACTCAGATAAGGCAGAGGATTGCAGAACAATGATAGACTACCTCTTGGGCCTAGTGCACGAAGGCAAACTCAAATACGAGTATGTGATGCCTTTCTACTCTTATTGGATTGCAGTTGATCTTTTTTACATGCTCTCTCATCTGGAGGGCATTTCTGTAGGAGGCATAAAGATAGAAATGATTGATATTCTGGAACATTAATTTGCGTGCAGGATGGAGTCGATTCCATTCAGTGAATTCAGCTTGGCTCTGGAGAAGGCCCTGGGCAAACATGGAAGCCAGCCAAAGCAAGTTGTGAGGTTCTGAGATGAAAGATGGGTGTCAAGTGTTAGGCAGAGCGACTTGGAGTTGTACTCTGGACACAGCAGCTTAGCTAGATTTATCTGCGATCGAGTTCATCTTGTAATGAAATAGCAGTTGTACACAACCGCGACGATCGGGCCACGCCTGAAGGTTTCGACGAATTATGAGTGTGGATGTTGGTGGATGCCATCGTGGTGAGCAGAGTGGTGAGGTCGCGTTGAGATCCTAATCCAACCGGTAGGATGTGGCAGTTCTTGAGTTGAGTGGCTACCCGTGTTGATATCACAATCCAACCGGGTGAGTTTATTTTGTTTTTCTTTTTGTGAAACAAGTTTATTTATCATTATCACTACATATACCATAATTAGCTAGACATATGAGAACGAAGCGTTGTATGTATGGTTAGGAGAGCTAGCTGTTGTACACCTGTGTGCATGTATATCAACATCTACGTGGTGCATCGCATGCTTTAGAAAAAAAAACTAAACGTACAATTTGTAGCCGATCATCTATAACGACACCATTGAGCAATATTATATACTATTACAATACAAAGAAGCAATATTATATAGTATTACAATACAAAGAATATAAATAAATAATCTATATTTAATATTAAAGAAGAAAAGGCCGTCCATTTAATGACTGATCGTATGAAAAAAATAATTCCGGCTACCCAATCTAATAGTTTTTTTTTCAGCCGGCTACCACGCGTGTTCGCTTCAGCTTATCAGCCACTGAACATTATTTTTTTATCATAACAAGCCGTTTCAACTTTTCAACCGATTTATAAACTCAGCCGAACGTTTTGGGCCCACCTGTCATCCTTTTGGCGTGTATCCCCCCAACCTTCTGGTCTGGTGCTGCTGCTGCTGCGATCTCCATTCTCCGTCTCCCCTCCCTCTGGTCTGGGAGCAAGAGAGGAAAGAAGAGGAGACGAGAGGCTGCCTGCTCGTGCTCGAGCTCCGCCACCGACACCGCCACCCCCTCCAACCACACCCGGCAGGCAGGGATGGACGACTACGCGCGGGAGATGATGGAGCTCAAGACGCTCGTCACCCGCACCCTCGAGAAGAAGGGCGTCCTCGCCAAGATTAGGGTTCGTTCGTCCTTCCCCATTTCCCCCGTCCCTTCCTTGATCCGCTGCCACGGATCTAGCTTGCCCTCCCCCTCCGCTTTGGGGATCTACGCCTCCGCTTCCGCGATTTCATTCCCAAAATCCGCACACCTTTTTCTTCTTCTTATTTTCCAAATTCTAGTGTGCACATTTTGAGCGCCTTGACGCTGCTGGTTGGGAATGCTCGCACATTGCTGAAGAAAAATTTCATCTCTTAAGATTCTGTTGGTCTAGTTGGCAAACCCAGTTAGGAGGAAATGTGTCATGTTACTAGGAAACTTCTTTTTTCTGGCTCCTCTGTTGTGACGACTGCGCCCACATTACTCCATGGTGGTGGGTTTGATTCTAATGGTGTGATGTCAGCAAATCTTGGTTTCCAGCTGTAGGCAATGACAGTTTCTCTAGAAGTTTGGAAAGAACAAACTTGTTCAATTCTCTCATGAAAACCTCAAATTATTTGGTGGTTATTCAGTTATTAAATATATGTCATGCATAGAGAAATATGATTACTGATGAAAAAAGTTGTTATGTGTTGAAGCACATTATGCTCAATCAAATCCACATATTTTTCACTAGTTTCCTCATGGTATTCCTTGCTGCGTGACTAGGCTGAGCTGAGAGCAAGTGTGTTTGAGGCCATAGAAGAGGAGGATCGGGTGATAGAGAATGAAGATGGTGGGAATTCTGCTCTGCTTGGTAGCTGCAATGACCGGGCTAAGCAACTGCATGCTTCACCTTCAGGTTTGCACTTCACATGTGCTGGTTAATCAGTTGTTTCAAATTTGTCTGTTACTCAGAAGCCACAGCTTATCTCCGATGCTGCTACACTTATGCAACTTTATTTTCTATCATATACAGACCTCTAGAAACTTGTACTACTGTTCTCAAACATTCCACAAGGATAAAGGTTGATATTCTGCAGCATGATAATCCATTCCCTGCTGGAAATTCTGACATTTTTTGAAATATCGTAATTTTAGCTAGCAATTTAAGACTATACCTGAAAGATGCATATTTTGTTTCTCTTGATTGATGGCTAGTGTGGGTCTTTGGTTTTGAATGCTTCTGTATCGGTGTTAGTTCAAAGAAGCATGCCCATGACTAGTTTATGTTGTTTTTAGTCTCATCACAGATATCTCAAATGTTTAAAGTTGTCATGCTAGCCTAAGATGATATTAAGTACTTAATGGATAAAGTTTAGCCTTGTGTTTTGCAAGCTGCCCGTAATATGGAATGGTTTTACCTTCTAGAATTTCTTTTGCTTGCAGGTAGGTTATTAACAGCACTTGTATGCGAATACTTGGAGTGGGCGCAACTAAGTCACACAATGAAAGTTTACTTGCCAGAATGTAACCTGGTAAGTAGTGACCATTCTTGTCATATTTTGTTTGTGCATTTCGGAAATCAACATCCACTAATGTTTCCTGTTTCATTTGTTAATCAGCCCAAGGACTTCTGGAAGAATGAACTGAAGGACTTCTCTAACAAAAGTGGAGCTGAAGGGAGCAGGAGTGCTGAAAGCGGTCCAATGCTTTTAGATGTTCTCGAAGGTTATCTGAAATACGAGGTTTATCTCTCACTTGATCATTAACATATAGTGGAATCTAGAATCATTTTATATCCTTAAGTTTCCCAGTATAGAAAAAAAAGGAAAAAACTTTGAGTAATGTACTCAGGATTTCTTCTTAGAAAACCATATGGTTCTTTATGCATCCTCCTATGCATTATGTTCGGTATCAAGGAAGGTTGTGACATTTATGATACCCATCAAAGTGTTGCCTTAAACAGAAAATAGGTGTTGTAAGTCTGGATTCTCAACTTATGTTGATACGCATAATCAAGATCAAGCACAATCTTCACTATTTAAGTTTGCTAGAAAGGTGAAGCATTCGGAGAATGTAGACAATCAGTGGCGGGTCCAAGGCTAGAAAAACAATGGAGATTATAGAAAAATTATACACATAATAGAGGTGCAAAACACTTGATCTTGTATTAAGCTTGGATCAGCCCCCCTCCTAGCCAATACCTGGGTCTGCCCCTGTAGACAATGATTCTTAGCATAATCAGAATGGGTGGAAATTGATCTATTCTTTTTGAGTTCAGTCAGTTATGTTACAATGCATGCCATTCATTATATTTACAATGAATTATCATTACCATCGTACTGAGATCTGTTTACCTGTGATTTGTTGATTTCAGCATATATCTGTTGATCTATGAACTCCAGTTCATTATGTATACGATTTTGATTTAAAAAATCAGCTTAGGTTTTCACTGTCCTTGAGCAATTAAAGCTGTTTTGCATACTTTCACTGTTGTAGCAATAAGGTCTTTGCAATTGACCTCCAAATATAGTCAAAGTTTAGCTTAAAATTTATGTTTTTCCAAGGCATGCTTTGGTTGTCTAAATATGTTCTATCTGTCAGAATTTATCTCAAACAAGGATGGGTGGTAGGAGGATGATGAGTTCAGAGTCTGAACTTTCACTAAATGCTGAACATCGGAACTCGAGGAGGCCACCATCATCATCAGTTGGGAGCCTGCCTCCTATGGGGAGGTAAGCATGATGCCATACTGTTGCCACTGTACTTATGCGTCAGTTATTTGTTTTGGCATCAGATGTGAGGGTAACATTTTACTTTGAATTTGCCAGGCCAGTCTCATCATCGCAGACATCAGGTTTGTGACCTGATATGTAATTCGTTAAATTTTTCATATGTAGTTGTATTGTTGTGCATTCTGAAATGGGTGCCCTCTGTACCTATGTTCAGACCGCAGAGGGGGTTCTTCAGCTTCGAACACGAGAAAAGATGAGTATAATTGGAGATATGACCCAGATGATATATCTGAAGAGGTGCTGCGGACATCGACTGCTCTAGAAAACATTCAGTTAGACCGGAAATCTAGGAATCTGCCGACATCTTGGAGGTTGGTGGGATGGATTGATTGATTGCTCCTCAGTTATAATGTATGTCCAATGCAATTACTTTTGGTGGAGAATGCCATGCGATGATATTGTGTTATGTGCTTTTGCAGGCATTCGGGGGATGGTGCTGAGTAACAAACAATGAAGGCTTTGGAGTCGGTTGGTTGGTTGACCCTGTATCGATCGTGTAATTTGTACCATTCATTTGCAGTGCTACGGTGCTTGGAGTGTGAGTGAGATCGCTACTATTAAAGAGATGATGCTTGACTGGTTATGGTTCTCTTGTAACAAACAAAACAAATGTTGCTGCTTAACTAAGGGTTGATTAGATTATTACTATTCATTGATGCCTACCTGCGCCTGGCTGTAGCTCACCTTGCATCGCCATCTCTACTAGATAGATATTAGTGCTCCTGGCTGCAAAATTTACACAGCCGCAGAGGGACTCTCCAGGTCCATACATTACATAAACAGGGAGTGTGGTTTCTGGTCATTTCATCTGAGACCTGGGCGCATGAGCAACTCGTCCAAGGATGCAGCGTCCAGGTTGTTGTTGACGGACGAGGAATCAGCCATGGACATGGACCTGTTGCTGTTGGACAGGAGCAGCTGCTGTTGGATTTGGATAGAGTGCTGGGGTCCCCGCTCGATGGCAATGGCGTCCTGGATCTCCTTGAGCACCTCTGAGATGGGTGGCCTCTGTGCACCCTTGGGCTTCACACACATTATTGCCACCTCCGCGATCTTCCACACCGACTGCAGGTCATAGCCTCTATCCATAGATTGATCGATGATGGCATGGATGTTGCCGCTCTCGATGTGCGATCGAGCCTGCCAAGTTCATTCATTTTCATTTTGGTTCATTTGTCGATCAACAGCAATTCACTAGCGGAACAGGAAACATGTTAATGCACGAAACCTAAAGTTACTGTTCTCTTCTTACCCACGCAACAATGTTACGGCAGTTGAGCCCAAAGTTGTCATTTGAGATTGGCTCGTGGCCTGAGATGAGCTCCAGCAAAATCACGCCAAAGCTGTAGATGTCGCTCTTCTCTGTCAGCTGCTGCGAGATATAGTACCTATCCGAAACACAACATAAATAAAAGGTTTTCAGACACAATGCTAGAGAACCATACAGAATGGAGGTTCTGTTCTTCTCAGTCAGAAAGCTTGGCCTTACTCTGGATCCAGGTATCCCACTGTTCCTCGAACTATGCTCGACACATGAGACCCATCCACTGCAGGTTTTGATAGCCCAAAGTCCGCAACTTTTGCTCTCATGTTCTTGTCAAGGAGAATGTTGCTGCTCTTGAGGTCTCTATGGATAATTGTTGGGGAGCATCCTGTGTGAAGATACTCTATACCTGATTTTTTTTTTCGCCATTTCACATTCAGAAAACATGGCGGCCAATTGTTCATATTCAACGTACAAGAGGGAATTGCAAGACATAGCAGAGCACAGACCTTTTGCAGCATCTTCTGCAATCTCAAGACGCTTCAGCCAGCTAGTTATTTTTTCATCAGCAGCACCTGAGGAACACCACCAAAATATTACACTCATCTGTATATCTTTTCACTATGGGTACAGCCATCTAACACTCCATGTTGCTGCAGAGGTTGTTCACTGAATAATAATCGCAATTGAGAGCAAAACTAGAGATATCTGACATACAACAAAACCATGTCATTCATTAAGGAGAACCTGATCTAACTACATGTTTGAGCTCAGTTAATTAAGCAATTTCCTAAACATGTAAAATCAGCAGCACAAGGACGCGAGACAGGTATAAAACACCAACCAATCTTCTGTCATGCCTAAATGTTAGGACGCGAGACAAAGATCTTCGTAGCAGCAGTGCCAGTACACATATATGAGACAAAGATCTCACACGCAGTAGCAATGGCTAAACAGAGACTGAGAGTCTAAACATAATAGGCTAACTACTCGGGGAGAAATATGGCTGAAACAAGAGCATGACACAAAACATTTACATTCATCACTGAATAAATTTCGGTAGTATCTTCAAAATTCTACAAATATGCTACATAATGTATGCATATCTTTTTGCAGGTCAAGCTTCGACGACGACTCATCAGGACGCTCAGCGTACCTTCAATGGTTCCGCTAGCTCCCAGGCTCGGGGGGCTAAGTGCCAATTACTATTCGGAATATCTCCAATGGCTTATCTAGCTTCCAAGCTGGGGGGCTAAGCACCAAATAACTACTCGACATGACGCCTATGGCTCACCTAGCTCATAAGCTCGGGAGCTGGACGCTGCAAAACTACTTGGATGATGACTTGTGTGAAGACTAAAGACCCTCGGATTGATTAATTAATCATTCCAAGGCTAGGGGGCTGATTAGCTACACCCAACAGTTATTTTTTTTCAAGATAGAAGAAGAAGATTCAAGATTTTATGACTCTCAGTCTGATTCTTCGATTCAACATAAGGCTCGGGGGCTACTCCATATGGAGTGCGACTTTCGCTGCCCTCCATATCAGCAAAGATGAAGATTAAAAAATCAAGACGATCAAACGCTTGACCACATCATAGCCTTGTGGCATCCTTGAAACACTTTGAAGATTCAGTCAGACAAAGTACTCGAAGAGCACTAGAACTACTCGGCGAGGATCTGAAAAATACTCAAGGATTGCTACACTCGACTACGAAGCGCTCGGGGGCTTGTCGGGGATAAATCCCCAGTACCCGCAAGGAAGGAAGAAGACGGACTCCTACTAAGATTCCTCTGTAATCCTACTAGGACTCATACCATGTAATCCTACTAGGACTCCTACCTTGTAACCTACTAGTAATCCCATCCCCTGGAGTATATAAAGGAGGGCAAGGGTTCCTAGATCGGCAGAACCACAACAGAGGACCAAATTCTCAACACCAAACAACACCCAAGCGCTGGGCGCAATATACAACACCCCAAAACAGGATGTACGGTATTACGCTACTCTAACGGCTCGAACCTGTATAAATCTGTATCTTGTGTCCTCGTTTTTACCTTCAAGTTACAGATCCAACGATCCCCACCAACCAATCTACTACCTCGGGATACTCCTCGGTAGGTTGCCGGGTATAAAACACCGACACAAGGAACATTCCTTTGATTAAATTATGATAGAAACATTTACCTTGCAAAAGAATAACTATCCAACTACTGATAGTTTACCATTGATCCTACAATGTAGATTTACCAGCAGGTGGAAGTGGACTTACCACGAAGGTGCTCTTTCAGTGTCCCATTATGCATGAACTCGTACACTAGTATGTTCTTGCCATCTTGCTGACTGTAACCAAGGAATGTAACCAGGTGTCTATGATGTATTCTAGAAAGCAATGTGACCTGAAATGAGATGTTAGCCAGATAACTAATCAATTCATCACAGCAACCATGCAGAAGAAAAATCAAGTATGAAAAAAAAATGGTGCATGCAATCCTGTCATTATGCAACTATTCAGTTGACAGACACAGGAAAATGAAAGGGATGCAGACAAATATATATGCAAGAGCACTTCAAATTCCATATTTCAGGCTGCCAGTAATTGCAAGTTGCATAAAAATATATACAAGTGTTATCTCTGATTAATTTTAGAACAGAGTGAGGTTATAAGTTATGCAACTGCCTCTAGCATCTCAGGATTCGTTTTCCCAAGCACCTGTAGAAGACACCAAATAAGGCTAGTATGGGAACAGACCTCATTCAAGAATTCTCGGATGCCTTGATAAGAGTCATTTGTGAGAAGTTTGACTGCAATTTCTCTCCCATCAGCCAACTTTCCATAGTATACTATGCCAAACCCTCCAGAGCCAATTCTTCTCTCAAACTTGTCAGTAGCATCTTCAATTTCAGATAAAGAAAATCTGTGTGCTGATTCTGTAGCTACTTCACTAAAATATGAGCCAAGTTTTTTTGCTGGTGCTGCAATAACAACTGTGTCTGGAGATGGCAAAAGAGTGTGTCAATTGAGCCCTAGCATAATATTAGATGTGTCAACTGAGCTGAAGAGTGTACCTTCATGATGTTTCTTCTTTCTCCTACTTGTAAAGAAATAACATCCAATAGCAGCACCCAGTAACACAATGGCCCCAATCACCACGCATATAATAATTATGGTGTGGCTAATACCACTGTTTACGATGTGAAGGCCACTGTTGCCTGAAAAGCTGCAGGCATATAGTAAATTAGAACAGATGGGAGTCATGCGACCATCCAAAGAACGACATAGCTATTTGATCTACATATGTAAGCATTTTGGTGCCACTGAAGAGTGAAGGTTCTCAAGCCACAACCACAATAGTGCTTAAAAGCATGATCTGAAATAAATAATCTGCTTAAAAGAAAGTGATACTAACTTCAAAATAATGCTTCTCTTGAAAAGTGATTTTGGAACCTGTCCAGACAGCTTGTTGTTTTGGATATACCTGCAAAAGATTTAGTTCATAAGAGGGGTCCTTTTCCATAAAGACCCTTGAACAAATGTAGTTGTATGAAAAACAACAAAATCACTATCATCAACAGTTGTTCGAGTTTCTTGAGCAGGGAAAAAAGTCAGAAATGAACATAAATAAAGGTAAAATAGAAAGGAAATGAAATTGAAGAAATACTGTATTATGATCTTCAAAGTATAGAACATATTAAGACAAGGTGGACAAAAGAATTTAACTTACAGCTCTTTCAAATTAGGTAGGTCTCCCAAAGAAGGTGGCAATTCACCAGTCAACTGATTGTTCTCAAGGTGACTGGAATGAAGAAAAGTGCCATATATTAGTAGATCATTTCGGAATAACATGTTATTAAAATAACTGGAAACTCACATATACTGCAAATTATGGCATTCGCTGAAATCAGGAATTTGGCCAGAAAATGAATTTCCATCAAGCCTTCTGCATTAACAGAAATAAGTAGATCAGACAATAGATGCCAAATACTTGGACAAGGTAAAGTATTCAGTCCTTACAGCTCAACCAGCCCTGAAAGCTTTGTCAGTTCCACTGGGATACTTCCTGTAATGTTCTTCCCAGACAATGTGCTGCAAGGAAAAAAAATTCTCAGGTGTCACATACTATTTCATTGAGGTAGACAAATATTGAAGACGGAATGACATGCCAGTTATCATACATTGAGAATACCCTTGGAGCATCTTCTGAACTGCATTGCACCCAGGACCATGATGCTGGTAAGCATGGATCGCCACCCTCTTGTGCCCAACCTGCTTGTGAATACCGTGATACCATGCTGGCCATGATATTTGCTGTCAATGATACATGCACCAATTTAATCAAACACTGGATTTTATTGTACAATGGTGAAACACAAGGGATTGTTGTAGCTAGGGAAAAAGAAAAGGTAGCTGAAACACGGACAATTGCTTACCATCTTGAGATCCCATAGTAATTTGGACATATTTGTATATCTCCAAGGCATTCAAAATAGGCCCCTTTGAAGAATCATCCGTCTTCTTGAACCCGAAGGAGAAAACAAACGGAAGTGACAAATTCGTGTAGCCTGGTTCATACAAACGGTATTTGCCCTGAGCATTCTCCTCCACGTCAACAGTTGGTTTACTGAGTGCTGGCATGCCAGGGACATCTAACTTAAATTTTCTCGTTTCATTTGGTGCCAAATCTTCAATTTCTGCAAAATATGATACTCCCCATGCATTTGCTGGGAAACCTTCCAAATCAAGGCGGTAGTTCAAGGACCCATCTTGGCCAACTACTGCTGTTTGCATGACCTTTTCAGGTGGTTCTTCATTGGTACTGACAAATATGGGCTTTGTAGTTGATATTCTTTCAGTCCCCGGAGCAACATCAACAAGGTAATTTGCTCTCCTCACAGAATCAGATTCCCAGATTCTATCAAACGGGTCATCAGGGTATCTGTGGAAGAAGAAAAAGAGCGCTCTTCAGTCAACTGTTTTAATGAAACAAAATGTAGTTGTTTGTGAAAGGCATAAGCATGGTGTTGTTTGTAGTACCTGACTGAATCATTGCTTTCGGCTCCAAAATTTATCCTTGCAGACAGTCCAAGAAAGAAGCGTGTCTCATCAGTGGTGTAGTAGAGTGAACCGTTGAATTGGCGGAGCTCGAGAGTGGAGATGAAGGGCTGTCCTGTACTGGCATTGGAGAGGCAGACGCTGAGCGTGGGAGCAGCAGCCAGGATAATTGCTTCCTCAACGACGGGGGTGGTAGCATCATCGATGACAATGGTGGACCAGGGAGACGCTCCTAGGGAGATGTCGAACTTTGGGTAGACATTGCTATTGTCGAAGTTGCCATAGAGGAAAGTGGCTCTGACGAGGTAGCGCGTCCTGTTCCTGACGTTCATGGTGTAGCAGTACTTCCTGTTGTCTGCAGGGAAATATCGCACGGTAGTGAACTGCTGGCTCTGCATGCCATTCTGGACCAGCAATTGTGCTGCCTGGCCACCGGAGACGAAGGAAGCATCGGAGGTCCACTGGATACCGATGGCATCTGTGTGATCACGAGCTCCCCCACAGTCCAAGCTAATGAAACCTGCAGCGCAGGATGGAAATGGACAAGCTTAGATTTATAATCAGTGCAAGCTGCGGGGCAAATCGAGCAGGGAATCACTGTGGGCTGTGGCCATGCCGCTTCCTGCAATTTCGCAAATCTCCTCATCCATGACTAACAAAGGGCAGGAAAAGGGTGGCGGCGGCGGCGCGGCCGTGAACAAAAACGGAATCTTTGGAGATGAGAATGGGCTCGCTCACCAGGCTGCGCAGCGGATGGCGGCGCAAGGAGCTGGAAGTGGAAGAAGAGGAGGAGAGCGGCGGCGGTGAAGGCGGAAGCCATACAGCCGCACGGGGATGGGGCTCCCCTTCCCCTTTCCCTTCCCCGCCCCAAAGCAGCGAGCGCTTCTTCCCTTTCCCTTCCCCGGAGCCAGAGGCCAGAGGATCTATCGCCTGCCTCTGCCTGAGGAGTACCAGTATCTCATCTTGGATTCCACCTGCTCACTCTACTTGTACTCAGAAAAAGAAATGGACAAGACGAACAGGAGGAAGGAGATGAAATCCAGCTTTTCTACTGCTCCATCTCCACTGTACAGTAGTAAGCTCGTCTTTAACAACTAATAAAGTGGTCGATTAGGACATGCTGTAATAAATAAATAAAAATCCAGAGTTCCAGAGGAGAATGTCCATTCCATCGCCATCTCCATGTGCCGACGACCGGACGGGGTGGCGGGTGGGATTCCGTGCGAAATGCAGCTCCTGATGGCAAATCAGATCGTCGAATCTAATCAATTTTTGTTGCCAACCAACAGCTGCCCGGCCTTCCATTTTTAACCGTGTGACATCGAATATTTAAATACTAATTAGAAATATTAAACGTAGACTATTTACAAAACCTATTACACAGAAGGAAGCTAAACGGCGAGATAAATCTATTAAGTCTAATTAAGCCATCATTAGCAAATGTTTACTATAGCAACACATTGTCAAATCATGGACTAATTAGGCTTAATAGATTCGTCTCACCGTTTAGCCTCTATTTATATAATGATTTTTGTAAATAGTCTACGTTTAATACTCCTAATTAGTATCTAACCATTCGATGTGACGGGTGCTAAAAATAAGCAAGAGTAACCAAATCAGGCCTAATTTGGTTTGAAACAAATTCTTCAATCTCTATTTTCAAGCCATGAAAGTGCAACAATGGAATGGGACCCAGATGCTTTGCTGCCCACCAAAACCCAAATGGCCAAATGGCCTGACAGACGCATCAGCAAGTATCCAAAGCAGGACATTTCAGACACTAGTCCATGCATCGTTGCACCTGCATGCCTTTCTGTCCGTCTCTCTGCTTTATTTGCGTCAAAAAGCAAGTGAAGTGACCGATCCTTTTATATTGGAATGGAAAATCACAAACCCTCTGATGCTGTGTTATGTGTTAACAATCAATCAATGGCATGCCTGGCAGCATATTGTTCCATCGCATGCGCACAGGCACAGATAGACTTCTGCATGTTGGTAATGATTGACTAGTGTTCCTTCTTTTAAGCTAAGACTACGTACTACTGGCTTTGCTTGCTATGAAGATAAGAAAAAGATAGAGGAACCACACCCATCCAAATGTCCCCATCACTTCTTTTAAGCATAATGTGTGTTGATGCTAAAGAACTACATTGCAAAAGTTGATAATGTGCGTGAACTACTCATCATGTGCGCGTGAATATGTTGGTATATGAAAACCGACAGATTACAACCCCGCAATCGTTTAAATGCGGTTTTCAACCTGCAAAGTTTTTTTTTATCCGTTTTTCCTTTGTTTCCTCGAAAGCTATTTTTAGAAGCAAAACAAGCATTGGTCTCGAAAGCTATTATTTTTAGAAGCAAAACAAGCCACTAGTCTTCTTAGTTTTGAAAATAGTGAGTGTCATCGGGACGAAACTCTTTCTCTCTCTCTTTATAATTATCATGATATGTCATCAAAATTGCTGTAAACCACCACTAAGAATAATTTTATATATGTGTTACCTCTGATGGATGCATGATAAAAAAGGATGGAAAAGACGAGGCATCCCGGGGTCACTTAGCTCCTCTTAACTAATGATGGGGATCACATTCTTGAAGACCCGCCGGGTTCCATGTCTTTTTTTTATAGAGGAAGTCTCTTTCCATGGGCCACTTTTCCTAGCGTATTTGGAAGCCTGCTATGTTGGGGTTGCCGGCCCGACCCATGTTGTCCCCGCCCAAATACGCCAAGAGCGAGGAATCAAAAAAGAAAAAAAAGAAACACACCCCCAAATCGTGTGGAGGTGGTGCACGGCTGGCGGGCTCCCATGCCAGAGCTCGTACGATGTTTTGCCGCCATGCCCTTGGAGGACGATCGATTGAGCAGGTATAGACAACGGTATTGACCGCCTCCCCCAAAAACATACTTGGCAGCCCCTTAGCTTTCATCATGCTTCATGCTCTGCTCTGCACCGTGCCCACCACCGACTGGTTTCGGTGCTCGACGACACCTTTTTGCCGCGGCATGTATGGTATTGTGAGCTCATGTCGCATGCCGAGCTCCATGCAGGAAACGTTGAAGTCGTTGGCGGTGAAGTCTCCCCCTCGATCCGTGCGGAGCGCACGGAGCTTGGCGCCGCTCTTCCGTTCGGCGGCGGCTTGGATGCGCTTGATGGCGGTCAAGGCAGCGTTGTTGGCGGGGAGAAGGGCGATGCACATGAGGCGGTGGTTGTAGTTGTCGTCGAAGAGGAGGAAGTAATTGTTCCCGGCCGCTCGGCGTCGGTGGTGTGACGGACCTGAAGAGATCACGGTGTACAAGCTCCGGCAGCCTGGTCGCAAAGATGCAGTGCTCGCTGGGGAAAAGGTGCGCGCCGATGTTTCCTATCTAGACACGCCTCACACGCTTGCTCTATTGGAGGACGGAAGAGGCGTGACTTGGAAGGCATATCTAATATCTTGCATATGATGAAGACGTAAGGGGGGGAATTTGTTTCTTTAGCGCCTCCTAAAATTACTGCTAATTAGAAGTATTAAATATAGGCTAATTATAAAACCAATTGCACAAATGGAGACTAATTTGTGAGACGAATCTGTTAAGCCTAATTAATTCATGATATGATAATATGATGCTACAGTAAACATGTGCTAATGATGGATTAATTAGACTTAATAGATTTGTATCGTGAATTAGCCTTCATCTGTGTAATTAGTTTTATAATTAGCTCATGTTTAGTCCTCCTAATTAACCTCTGAATATTCGACGTGACATGAATTTTAGTCAGCACTAAATATCCAAACACCCCTTAAGGTTCGGCTAAACTAACATTGTTATGTGCCTCTACATTGTTCGCCTAAATATCCGTTTAGCCTGTTTACATGCAGTATACATGCTGCATAATGCCGCCTAGCCATGTCGAAAACCCTTGTTCCGCTCTCGCTCGCCCAGCCATTTATCTCATTTGTTGGCCATTTAATCCATTTAAACGATCGTTTAGCCTGAATAAATAGATAATAAATATGTCCTGATATCATTGTTGTTGTGGATCTATTAGCTATGTGCCTATTCCACTATTAGACGTCTTGCATGGTGTTAGGGAGATTGAATTATGGACCTGCATGAGGATAATAATCCCGGTTAAAATCTAACAAGGATGAGAACTAGGTGAGGCCTGGCTAGCTTGTGCTGGAAGAAGGATATGATGATGCATATGGAGAGAGCAATACACCGTGGACGACGCTTGTCTAGATATTGGAATGTTGTGTGTGCATTACTCCCGTTGCATATGCGCACAAAAAGATTAAAGGAGACCAAAAAGGCATCTCAAAAAGATTAAAGGAGACCAAGAAGGCATCTCAATGGGCGGGCGGGCCATCCATGGGAGAGAGAGGTTGCAAAGGCTAGGGTCATCATGCCGTGCATGCGTCATTAGCTAGCCGCCGCGCCGCGCGGTTGCTTTCACGGAAAATCGGCCTGCCGTTTCCACCTCACTGCTGGCTCCATCCCTTGCAGCCCACACTACACGTCCCTCCTCACACCATCCGCCCGTCCCTCTCCTCTCTCTCACTCCCTATATATCTCTCAGGCATCATTTCGCACTCTCCCTCCTTCCTCTCCCAGCGACGAGAGGGATTGGATCGGAGGCTGCGACCGGTCCTTCCTCCATCCTTAACTCCTTGCTGGTAAGGTGTTCCACTGCAGGTTTGCTTTGCTTTGATCGACTGGTCATCTTGGATTAATTTATTTGGTGGGCTCATCGGTCCTTTATATACTTGCCAAATACAGCGGGCTTGGCGGAAGGAGAAGGAACCCATGGACAAGATCTTCAACACTACTAGCAACACTATTATGCCATCCACTATCCAGAACAAGCAGGTAACTACTCCATTCATCACCTAGCTCCTTTTCTACTCCCTGCATATACCTTCCTTGCATATACAAATCGATTGATCGATCCGTGTTTATTTACATATGATGCTTGTTTTGGGTGTTATGGTGAAGTAGCTCTCGGTCAATGATAAGGTTTGAAGTGCATGAGTTTGGTTAGTTTGTGTATACCCTCCAACCAGTGGCGGAGCTTGACCAAACATCCAGGGGTGGCTAGCCTATGTTAGTTGAGCTAAAAAATCAACAAATAATGTCAAATTAATGTTTAAACAATGTAAACTTTGCTGGTCACAGGGGGGCCCATGGCCCACTCTAGCCTTGCCTAAGCTCCACCGCTGCTCCCGACTTAGAGTTGTGCCCTAGCTAGCTACTGTGAATTGAGGTGTATCTAGGTACGTTGGCATATGCACAAATGCAAATAAATACTCGATCATTAATGCATTCATGCGCTCTATGGATAGGATCACAATTCAAAGATGGATGGATGTGTATCCTCCAGATTTTTTTTTCATTCCAGCTTTTAGGTCGATTAATTAGTCTACTTGCATACACCATTAACAAGTACTACTATATGTGTATGCCTCAGAGGCCGGCATCAGTTATATGATACACGGGAAAAGCTAAGTACTACTATATGTGTATGCCTCAGAGGCCAGCATCAGTTATACGATACACGGGAAAAGCTAAGCTAAATTTACTTGGAATCTATTTGAAGGAGATGCCACTCCATTTATGTGGTGATAGACCTTCTCCAATTCCGATGACATGCCAACGAGGTGAAGATTCAGGACAAGGGCATCAAGTCATCATCCTAGCGAAGCTAATTGAGCATGTGTGGTAGCAAATCTGGTCATAGGGATCCACCGGAGAGGAGTCGTCAGTGGAGCGGGGGTGAGGGCATAGTGGAGAAGGTCGTCGTAGTCAAGAAATTAGGTAGTGTTGATGGGGGATGGAGGCTTTGGGGATTGCTTGTTGGTGTCAAACGCCGATGAGACATGGGTAGTGGCGGCGGCGGAATAGGAGGCTAGGGTCATTGGGAAAAAAGGTTAGGTTAAAGAGGTGGGAGTATGGGCTGTTTGGTCCGGGTCATATGAATTGACGGCCCAAAATTGAGGACATGCCAAAATAGTCTATATAAGTAAAAAAAGTTGGGCCGGAGAAATGGGCGTTGGATCACATGAATCGACTGTCCAGAATTTAGGGCATGCCTAGTTGCATCCTAAGGAGGGGTTGATCGAGAGAAAAGTAAAGTGGGGTAGGGAAATGGGCTATTGGACCACATGAACTGGCGGTCCAAAATTTTGGTCATGCCCAAGTAGGCCATAGTTGGATCATAAGAGAGGGTTGTGATCGGTCGCGAGAAGGGTGAGGGGAGAAATGGGCCGTTGGATCACATGAATCAACGGTTCAAAATTTAGGACCAAGTAGGCAATGGTTGGATCCTAAGGGAGGGTAGATTGAGTGACAAGTTTGTAATAAAGTGGGGCACATGGAAATGGAATGTTGGAACATATGAATTAATGGTCCAAAATTCAGGTCATGGCCAAGTATGCTATAGCTGGATCAAATTCAGGCCATGCCCAAGTATGCAATAGCTGGACCAAATTTAGGTCAAATGTCCAAGTATGACTATGGGAGGGTCATGGTTGATTGAAAAAAGAAGTGAGGGTGGAGAAATAGGCCATTAGATTACATGAATCAACGGCCCAATATTTAGGATATTCCTAAATAGGGAATGGTTGGATCCTAAGGGAGGTTCCTAATAGATGGAGAGAAAAGTTTGGATTAAAGTGCAACAAGAAATGGGCCATTTGAATCACATGAATCAATGACCCAAAATTCTGGAGATATGCCCAAATAAGCTACGGCTAGAAGCTACAGGATAATCATCATCAATTGAGAGAAAGTTTGGAACAAAATATATAGGGTGAGAAATGGGCCGTTGGAGCACATGAATTCACATCCCAAAATTTAGGACATGCCAAAATAGGCTACAGCTGGATCATACGGGAAGGTCATTAACAATCGAGAAAATAAGTGGGGGTGGACAAATGGACCGTTGGGTCACATAAATCGATATTAGATGGCTCAAAATTCAGGACATGTCCAAATTGGCTATGGTTGGACCCTGCGGGCGGGAGAGGAACATGCAGTGATCGATTGAAAGAAAAGTTTGCAATAAAGTGAGGCAGGAAAATGGGCCATTGGATCACAAACGGTCCAAAATTCAGTATGATGCACAAACAGGCCATAGCTTGAGAGAAAAGTTTGGAATAAAGATGGAGCAGAGAAACGAGCCATTGGATTACATGACGGCCCAAATTAAAGTTCAGGACAATCTCAAATGGGCTAGAGACGAATCCTACAAGGGGATTATGATCAATTAGGAAAATATGTGAGGTCGAGAAATGGTCGTTTGTTAGATCACATGAATCGACAGCTCAAAATTTAGGACACACCAAATAAATTATGGTCAGATCCTCCTAGAGGGTCGTGATCGATCAAGAAAAAGTTTCGAACGAAGTGAGGTGGGGAAGTGGGCCATTGGATCACGTGGATTGACGGTCAAAAATTGACGTATGTTGGTAGGCAGAAAAGGCTTGAGTTGTATGCATGCTAAAATCTAAATTAAGTTTGTACTACATGGTAGGTATTGGTTGAGGCCAGCCCAGGATGATATAAGTTTGGAGATACTTGCTTCTAATTTGGGGATCACACATGACGTGTTGTTGAGCTTGGACAGCCAAAAGTTCCATTTTGCTGGACAGCTATATATTATAGCTAGGCACTAGCTAATTTGAGATAGATGTCAACATTCTTTGAATGTCAGGAGTATGTGCTTCTTTGACTCCGAGTGGTTGTGCTTTACTTCAGCTAAAAGATGTAATCCTTGAGCTTTATTTTAGTCATTTGTTTCTAATTAATTAACCTCATATTCGTGGGTCCATTATTTGTCCTCTCTTTTTATTTGCATTGCTCATATATATGTCACGTGATTTTATATAAGATCTAATAATTTGTGCATGGTATAATTTGGTGCAGGAGGAGGCAGCGATACCACCTGCTGCTGCTGGGAACGTCAAGAAGGCCAAGCAGCAGCAGGCGGGCGGGGAGCGTATGCCACGGCCACAGCAGGAGCAGGCGCTCAACTGCCCGCGTTGCCAGTCCACCAACACCAAGTTCTGCTACTACAACAACTACAGCGTGACGCAGCCACGCTACTTGTGCAAGGCCTGCCGCCGCTACTGGACCAAGGGCGGCACCCTCCGCAACGTCCCCGTCGGCGGCCGCTGCCGGAAGAAGAAGCAGAACCCGTCGGCATCGTCCTCCAGCTCCAGCGACTCCAAGAAGATGAACAGCAGCACGCAACAACTGCTGATGATGATGCCGCCGCCTACTGCTGCCAACTTGTCCAACGTGCTCCCGACGTTCATGTCGGCCACTGGCGTCGGCGGCTTCGAGCTCCCCAGCAGTGACCACCACTCCCTGCCCTTCGCGCCCTTGTCGCTGCCGTCCAATCCCGGCACGACGCCGTCATCGTTCCTGGACCTCCTGCCATTTCTGCCGACGCCGTCGTCGTTTGGTGCGATGATGCTGCAGCATGGGCCTGGGATGACTGGTGCTGGTGGTGGGCTCCAGCAGCAGTGGCTGCCGTCGTCACAGCATGGGAACGACGGTAGTTTATTTGCTGCTGGTGGATCGTCGGCAGCAGCTTCAGTGCAGGAGCCGCAGCAGCAGCAGGAGGAGGTTGGTGGTGGTGGTGGTGATGGTGGCAGTGCTGCTGATGCTGCGGGTAACGACGACGACGACATGGGCGGCGGCGGCGGCGCATCTGCAAGCATCATCAGCACCTACTGGAGCAGCTCTCACATTTGATCATGCATATGTTCCTTAAAATAATTAGTTTTTCATCATCAACTGCATGCGTTAATTAGTTTAGTTTGCATAATCAATCCATCTACCATGCACTATTTCCAGTGGATATTTGAATGGCAAATCAATTTGAATGTTTGACTCATTTCATGAAAAATACAAGGACGACACCATCCGTTTTGCATGCCCTCGATCAGAAATTGTTCGCTTCAGCTTATAAGCCGGCTGAAAAGCTGAAACGGCTGATTTGTTGTGAGAGGAAAATACTGTTTGGTGGCTGATAAGCCAACTGAATAAGCTAAAGCGAACGTATGGAAGGTACTAACCCAACGCCAAGAGCGGCTACTTAATTCGAGGATGCATGGGACGAACCCTAGTCACCAATGCAACAAGAAACTTCAGCTACTTAATTATTCCTGGTGGTGACCCCACCCAATGCAAATGCAACTACTGATGTATACATACATGCATGGCGTGGCGTGCAGTGGTCATCTATCTATTTTATACAATCATCAAAAGGGGAGGATCCATCAGAGACAGGAAAGCAAAAATGAGAATCAGTCACTGTGAGCCTCTTCCTGTACCACGTCATGGCCATGAGCCCATAATTCATGGTTCAAAGCTAAGGAGTACCAGATGTTCGGACGCTTTTCGAGTACTTTGTACAGTCAAACGGTCCAACATCCTGCGCTTTCCGTTTAACCTGCAGTGGCAGATGACATGCATTTCCATCAGTTGAGCACTACATTCAGCCTCAACCATGCCTTTTTGGCAAACCAAGTTATTATCTTGGGAATTCATCAAATTGTATGTATACTTAAAGATGCAATATTTAGGGGTAAGTTTCTCACATGTGCAACATCTTGGCTTACTGAACAATAAAGTACCACTAAATGCATCTTGAGAAACCATGTCTCAGAATTTCTAATTACAGAGGAGCATACCGGTGACCACGGACTGGGTTCTGGAGCAGTCTTGTCGGGAGGAGAATTTTGCACAGCACCAGTCTTTTGTTCCAAAACTTCCTGAAAAGAATATATTCACCATTTCACAGTCAGATGCCAAATTTTGTCAAAATTTTCGAAATACAAGTTGCAGATTGCACCAGGTTCCTAGTTATATTCCGTTCTCAGCTGTTTTGCGCAAAATACAAGCAAAAAATCATTGGTGCACTAGATTTCTCTTGTTCCAGCAGATTACCCATCCACTTGTTTGTAAATTGTAACAGGTTCCACTATATTATATGAGCAACATACCACAGGAGGTATGGATTAGTGTCTGAGCATAAAAAGCATGCAGCAATAACATGCACCAAAATATCAAGACAACAAAATGGAAGCTGGCATTTGCTCTGTACTAAAGAATTATATGGACATGAGCATGGTAGCAACTTATGAAAATAAAGGTGAAAAGCTTACCTGCCCACGAGCCTCCATGACAGCAAGCCATTCTTCTGTAAACGGTACCAAGTTCTTCAGATGATCTTTAAGGATTGTATTTGTCCGTGATCTGTCCAGTGCCTTAACGTTTCTGTAAAAGATTATAAATAAACATCTTCAATGCACTGTTAAGTCAATTGACTGTATGCAGTCAAATATTCAACAGACATACTCTATTTGTGATGCACCCTCTAGAGCTGACAACTTGTCTGCGTTAAGCACCATTTTGTCTTCCATGTTTGGTTCTACTGATAAAGCATGTTGCCTTTCCACACAAGGTGTAGGTGCTTCCAGTTTCATAGGAGAAGGCTCTGTGCTCATGTAATTGTGGTTATGCTCACGCTCCACATGTAACGACAGAGTTTCCTCAACAGTTGGTGCATTATTTGTTTCAAGCTCTATTTCACCTTCAGCATTTGGTTCTTCTGATGAAGCAGGTTTAGATTCATTACACAAAGAATCACCAAAATCTGAATTACAGTCAGCTAGAGCTGGTGTTTTGCCTTTTGAACTACCACAACATGGCGCCTGATCCGCACATACTGTAGATTCCACTGATTCCATTAAAACAGCACATTCAGTATTCTGGTGATTGTGGGAATCAAATCCTCGCGATAAATCAAGACCTGGAGTGCAACTTTCACCTTTGGACAAAGAAATTGCAGTTGTGGTCTCTTCAACACAAGAGTTTCCCAAGTAAATTGATTCACCAGAACCACTCTCTGACTTGCTTTGACAGGTGAGATCACTGGAGGAGCATACTCGAGAAGAAATGGAAGAGGACGATGATGTACTCCCCACAATAGGTTTGGTTAAGGGACAAGTGGATTTAAAAGAGGAGTCCTCAACAGGTTCAATGGTTGAGGGACAAACACCTTTAAGAGGGTAGGAATTCTCAAATGATTCAACTTCTTTTGAAATGTCCCTTCTTTCTACATGTGATGTGTCACTGTACACAACGGGTGTGCTATATCTGGCAGCATCATTCTTTGCTGGATTTGGTGGCTGTATAGTAGCTCCAATTCCAGCCAATAAGCAATTAACATCTGACCTTTCTTGGTTATTTGCATACCCAGATTTTGCTGAGTATTTACTAGTAATAAATTTTGATGAGAATTCCTTTTCTGGAGCCACCAAGGTGTTGGGATTGCTCTCTCTAATTACAGGTGGCACATTGGAAGCAGCTGTGCAATTGGTTGACAGAGGCTTTGTTATATGTACTCTGCCATTTAGATCCTCAGGCTGCTTATATCTGGGAGGTTTTACTACTGATGAAGTATTTCCCACATTTCTTTTAGCAGCATTGCCATATGACACATGAGCATTTTCCTGAAATGATCAGTCAATAAGGTTCCGACGAGCCTCTCAAGAAAATAAAAATCTAATGGTGTGTACAAAACACAAGAAGTTGAAAAATTAGTCATTTAGAAGCTAAATTTACTCGATGAAGAAGAAACAGATTTTCAAATAACTTCCATACCATATTCTACACTACACGTGCAGTTATACATTACTATGTAGCATCCGATGATGATGACCAAACTTTCCACGTGTATCAGACAACATATTTTTCCCTTCGATTTGCAGGGAACTAGTTTTGAAATGTTTGGTTAAACACAAGTAAGAACTCAGTCCAGAATTATACATCTATTTATGACACAAAAAATAGCTGTCAAAATCACCTTAGTTTCACACCATAGAGAAAATAGGAAACAACACCAGTGCACTAAACCATAATAGATATGATGTTTATATTCTTAAAATGGAAGAATGTAACAGATTACCTGAGTGAAAAAACCAACCGAAGGTGAGGGCATTCGAAGTGCTGATGGCTTAGTAAAGTTAGATGCAGGGCCACCAAAGGAACTGGAGGGGATAATTTGTGGATTTGGTAGAAAATTTTTGCGTTCCACAGAACCGCTGGCATCTTCACGAAAGGCAGTAACAGCAGGCACCTGCAAAAGTTAACGAGTTTGTTTAGGAACATTGTCAATGACTAACAATGGCTACAGGCAGATTTTCCAAATGGGAATGCAAAAAATATTATGTAACAAATTGAATATATACTGTAATTGATAATAACTACTACCTTCGTCCCAAATTACTATTCGTTTTGGCTTTTCTAGATACATCACTTTTGCTATGTATCTAGACATAAGTATTATCTAGGTGCATATCAAAATGTGTGTATCTAGAAAAGTCAAAACGAATAGTAATTTAGGACGAAGGGAGTAATGCTTAGCACTCACCACATCCTTCACCGTGTCAGATCCAGAAGATACAGAATTGATCTTTGATTTAGGTGGCAACCCAGGTACTCTGTGAATTTGCTCGGCGTTAACTGAAAAAGAATATTTAGTCAGACAGCTAGTAATGACATACGAAGGGCCAAAACTAAGACAAATAAACAAATTCTATCACTGGGAGCCTGCAAGGTCAAGTAAAATAATTAAATAAAATGCCTGCATTCAAAGGAAACTCGGTTTCTTTAGGAAGACAGAAAGGCCATATACACAAAGATTACCTGGACCTAATTTTACGTTTGATTTCAGAATAGTTGTCGAGGATGAGGTACTTCGTGGGACTGTAGGAAGAGAATGTTGGGACTTCTTGGGTATTCCTGACATCTGAGCTGCAGAAGATGAGTTTGGTACTTTCTTCTGTGTATAACTAAGTTAAGCCAAACAGCAGTTGTAGCATTGAAGAGTTAAAGTTGCAATAACAGCATGGACAGAGAAGTCAGCACTACTGTTATCAAGGAAAGAAAAAACAAAGGCCTGCGGCCTGCCCATATAATTTCGTATGGATATATAGATCCTGATGGTAGTCTTGGTATGCATTTTTGGATGCTCCTTGAAGAGGCTTTGTTTTGGGTTTCCTGCAATTGGTTGGGTAGAAAATAGCAATGTTGGTGGATGATCCTTGGTGGTGCAAGCATAATAACAAGAAAAGAATGTGGTTAGTGATGAACTGACCGTGCATTCTCTCCGTTGGTCCCTCTGAGGAGTTTTCACTGAAGAAAACAATTTCCTTCCCTGTTTTTCCGTGGTGCGATATTTTGCAGGCAATTTTCCGTGCGAATTCTCTGCAACTTCCTTGAGTACACATGCAGTACCAGATCTCCCAGAGCGGCAGAATGGGGACACTGTACCACCAGCAACCCCAGACCTAGGACTCCCATTTGCCTTCAGTTGGGAGCCAGTAAGCAGCGAAAGCTCCAAATTATCCAAAACACCTACAAAGTTGAGGAATTGTGGCTGAGACAGGCCCAGTTTAGTACAAGCCGGTGTCAAAGGATCAGTGTACCTTGGTCGGTGAAGAAAGCAGGGTTCCATGCGATACTTTTCCTCAAGTTGACAGGTGCAGGCTTGTTGTTTATGTTTGGTGAGAATGCAGCACCCTCTTGGCACGGCGCTGGGCGGCAGTAATCCGGGACGGTGGCTCCTCCGGCATCAGAGATGTTCTCCTTGTTACCAGTGCTGACGAGTGGCGGAGAATCTGTTGAAGATTAGAGAAGGCAGACTATTAGAGCAAACTTGTTAGTATTTGCACCGCAGGGGCCACTCCCATCCCAGCGAGTATTGGGACAGGGTAGGGAAAGGTGGTCTCACCGGATCTGGCGGGGGTGGCGGCGGGGAGGCGGCGCGGCGGCGCCATCGCCTTGCGCGGGCGGATCTCCGGGATGGGGATGGGGGAACGGAACTGTTTGAAACACACGCACTCCCTCTTCTCTCTCTCTCTCTCACGACGGGGAAGGAAACAAGAGAGAAATAAGCCCACGGGGGCCTATCTTTGGGCCCAGGCAGCCCAACTGATCTGACGACGACACTTTCTTTGTGCTGGAGATAACTTTCGGCCCAGCCCAGCAGCCCACAACCAAAGAGCAGCAAAACCCTCGCCTTTGATCTGATCCCGGCCGGCCGGATTCCGTTCCGATCACGACGAATTCGCGATGATGCCCGCCGGCGATGACGATCTCGCCTCCTTCCAGCCGCCGCTCGCCAAGGCCAGTTCCAATGCCGCCGCTTCATCCTCTTCTTCGGTCCTCCGCGTCTTGTGCAAGGGCATGCTGGCAAGCAACCAGGCGGCGGCGGTGCTGCAGCGGCCGTGCGCGGGCCCGCAGGGGGACGTTGTGCTCACGCTGCAAAAGCCCGTCGTGGGATTTGTGCCCGGCCGTGACGGCGACGCCGAGCTGCTGCTGGAGGCCATGGCGCTGGTGGAGGGCCTCCACGCCGCGCTCGGGCTGGGCATCACCACCGTCAACGTCATCACCCATCACGGATGCTGCACAACCTCGTATGCCATTGCTGTAGTACTTCCTTATTATTCAAGAGTAGTACTGCCTTGCCAAACCAATCTAATTGTAACATGCATGATTGTGATTGCAGATGATGCTTGGAATTTGCCATCCGACTGGGGAGGAGCTTGCAGATGTGATTGATCAGGCTCTGTTAGCGCAAAAGAAATTCGAGCAGTTTGAAATCTCACTTGTCCGGCAAAAGCAAGTGAGGTATGTGGAGGGTTCAAAGGTATTCCTGCCACCACCGGTGTTGGAGATGATGGCGCAACGCATCAGGGAAGCACGGATCCCTGCAGGTGAGAAGCTCTACTGTCCATACCCCAAGTGTTCAGCCTTGTTGTCGTTGAGCGAAGTGCAAGGATCATCAGATGAGTACAGTAAGAAGGGGATGATGAGATCGAAGTGTGTGCGATGCGGAGGGTGGCTGTGCGTGGGTTGTAAGGTGGCATGGCATGAGGGGATGAGCTGCCGTGAGTACGAGAAGCGCGGTGCTAGTCGTCGAGAGGATGCCATGTTGGAGAAGCTTGCGAAGCAGCGGCTGTGGCAGCAATGTGGGAGATGCAATGCAAGCACATGATTTGAACTCGCCGGGGGCTGCCACTACATCATGAGATGCAGGTGCGGCTATGCATTCTGCTACGGTTGCGGGCTGCCGAATGCAAGCTGCTCCTGCGCACGGCGCCAACAAGGAAGAGGAGGCTGGAGACGACGATTATTCTGTTGTTTATCATGGTGGTGGTGATTGGTGAAGGATGATCTACTTTTACTCTATTGGGGTCTACAATTCAAGTCTCCCAGTGTACACAGCTTCTTCTCTGATCGAGACATCCAAAAGTGCAATGACTGTCCTCAACATCTATCACATCACCCTTTGTTATTTAATCTTCGTGTCACTTTATCAGTCTATTTCAAACACCAAAACAGTCAGGTCCAAGCCAAATGATCATCAGGGTAAGTACAACAGCGAATTTACAGTAGGACGGCTGTGGATCATCGTAAGCAAACAACACAACAAACAAGAAGCGACAGCAAAAGAACAGCTCCAGCATGTGCCACTAGCCTCTCTAGCCCTTTTCTCATCTACTGTACTATACAGCCATCTCAAAAGCCTATTGAAATGGAAATTCAGCAAAATTTCTTCAGAGGGGTGAAAAATATGACAACCTAAGTATCAACAAGGAAAGCAGATTTTCTACTGCTTCAATGCAACATGGGCAGAAAAACTTCTGTTGCATGGTTTCAGTTTCTTCACACCTCATATGTTAACCAGGCGAACCGTAGGTCAGCCTCTGGAACCCACCATGGTTTTCTTCTCCTCTGTCGACAAGCTCTCATCCTTGATCATTGCCTTCTTGGCAAGCTCGTAGCCTGCAAAGTTCATTGCTCCCAGAGGAGCAATCCAGAAGAAGCGGGGGATCGCACCCTTGAAGAGCCCAAGGGGGCCCTCATTTCCAAGGATGGACAACACTATCGTCTGCATGGACACCGGCGTGCCTGGAGGGGCAGTCATCATCCGTGTTTTCATAACGTCAAAGGGAGTGGTCACAACTGCTGCAAGTCCTCCAGACAATGCTCCAACTGCTACAATTTCCCATGGTTCCAACTCTCTCTTCGCAACATGCTGTGCTGCCTACAAAACAAAGGCCATCATCATTACATGTGCAGGTCATGAAAAGTAAAACTTTTCCTAACAGATGTAATGTAATTACCATTTTGAAATTATCACAACCAAATGCATGCTAGTGGCACTGACCAACATAATGAACTGAGTAATTACTAGAAGAATCAAAAGTTCTACTGCCTAACTCTGGTCCATTTGGTATCAACTCTAATGCATTAAAACAAACAACTAACTCTAGTCATTCAGATGTTTACCATTCGTGCAAGAAAATCCCATTAAGATGTTTTTTCAGAGTCAGAGGCATGCATTTTTCAAATCAGCGGAACTGGCAATAAGCTTAAAACAGCCAAAGGCTGAATGTACAATTTTTAAGTCAATAATAAGGTCGAGAAATGCCACTTTGAAGGTCTGGTGAAAATACCGAATCATTTTAATTAAATTCAGGATACCTTTTTAGCTTCTGCATAGAGGCACATTCCAGCAACATAGAAAGGAACCTCACGACAAAGAGTGGCCCCAGTGCCACGAAAAAAACCCTTTAGGCCATCTTGTTGCACGGTGCCAATAATTGCCTCCCCTACATTGTTAAAGATTCCAGCCTGCAAACGCTGCTTGAGAACCTCACAAGGGATACGGACTGCAGTTCCCAGGACTGTGCTGCAGAATGAAGCCATTGATTGCACCTATGGAAGAAAACGCAGATCATCAAGGAATTTCACTCAGCACAACAATTATTACAGATTTTAGTTTTTGCCTCGATCCTGGTTCAGATGCCATGCAATAGGTTTGTACAGGCGAACTAACTTCCATTTGGACTAACTTCCATTTTAAGCTATGCAACCTTTTCTACTATTAATAAAAATAAGTTACTCTGAACTTTACAAGAATAGGTATTTCACTAGATGAGCTTAAATTGTTCAAATCGCCATACATGCATGCTGTAATTGAGAGTTTAACAAGGGCCATATAAGCAAGTTATGTTACCACTAAGAAGTTTTAAAAAGTTATATCATGAGATTTATAGGTTCTCCTGCGTGTTCGAGAAAAAAAGTTATATCATGAGATTTATATCATAAGTTTTCCTACATGTTCGAGAAAAAAAGAGATTTATAGGTGAGCTCAGGCCTTCACGTACGGCAACAAGTCCCTTTATAGTTTATTGTAGAGAAGGCAGAATTTGCTCTAGGTGGTACTGGAGTAGTAAAATATACCTGAATCTCTGGAAGTGTTGGAGCAACATTAATTAATACAAGCTTGCTTGCTTCGAAGATTCCTGTCCTCAAACCATGGCTGTAAAATGACATGGTGTGAATCCTACAGCCTACGAAAGATTTTGCATATAAAACAATGAAATTGTGCAGACCTTGAAAACTGGCCAAGAATTGCTGGGATAGAACCTCGGTACAGTCCTCGAAGCCCAATTTGTGGTAGCTGTGAGATTAGCTCTGGAAATGAGAGCGTAGATGCTTGGACACGTGTCTGGTACAACATAAAAGATAATGCAAATGAATTTTGGATATCTTGGTCGGCAGACAGAACTTGTGTCCTCCTATACTAATCCACAAGATCAATACATTCTAACAGAGAATGCATTGGCATATATATCAATTCGTGATGAGCAATCATAGTCACAATAAAGAGCTCAAAATGGGATGCTACACACAGAAAGCTCCTAACTGAACATCCTGCGTTTTATTGAACAACTTGTTTGAATGAAAACGATATAAGGAAGCATGCTGATGTACCTTCATTGAATCAATAGGATGCAGCAGAGAGGTAGAGAGAGCGCTAGCAAGGCCTCCAGCTAAAGCAGACTTCAAAACGCTTCCCGTGGATATTTCTACAGGTGGGGGAACAGCGACAACAGTAGCAGCTTCAAACCAAATGTTCCTGAATGCATTTTTAAGTGAAGAGAAAGTAAGATGGCAAATCGAGCACAATATACTGCTGACAGATAGTAAGAATTGGTGATTATTTCCAATTGCACGGTCACTATTCACTAAAGCCAATGAAGACGTAAGTTTCTTCTAACAGGATGCGACAGGCATACCGAGGATCGTCCTCAAGGCGTTCTGAAGGAAGTAGAAGCATGAAGTTGCGGAAATGCCCATATGAGATTGATCCTTCTGAATCTGCATTAAGATAACGTAGCATGGCAGCAGCGTTATCTTCATTGGCAGGAAGGCCTGCACTTTTCAAGGAAGTCAAAATTTGATTCTTGTGAAGTGTTCCAGACTTGCTCAAACACAACGTGGTATATGCTCGGAGAATGGTTGGCTCCTTCTGTTCCATCAATGATAGAAATTGCTTCCAGCCAATCGATTTTGAAAAAAAGTTGCTTCTGGTACGCCGCAAGAAGTCCCGAGCATACCTTCTAGGTAACCGTCTCTTCCTCATTGCAATTTCGAGATCTTCTAGAGTGACTTGGCCATCACCATCTCTGTCCAACTCTTCAAAGAATCGCTTTCCTGCAGCAGCAGCAGCAGCATACATCAATTACAATTATCACCCCATGATCCAACTAACACATAAAAGCAACATTTTCATAAGCACTGTTCCAGTATACTATTTGTAGAGGATGCACAATGCTGATGCACCAATTAGAACCCCAGTTTGAAAGTTGTATGTAATGTTGTAGAACCCCAGTTCTTGCATAGGCTAAGGAAAATGTCTGGTAGGCATACATTTTCTCGATAAAGTGGTATATCAGAACAGAGATCTTATACTGTAAATTGCAAACATAAATTGAATATCCTGAATCTGCATGCTTGAAGGAGCCCAGTGATTAAAGTGTGTAAAACATAATAACTTCGACATCAAAACTGGCATTTCAGCATTCTACATTGTGGACTGATGGCCGTTGTTGATTGGTGCCATATGGCAAACCCAATGCAGTATTGACCATTGCAGATCATGAGCCTATATACTGAAAGAATTATGGTATGGAGGACACCTCCCTGTTGAAAAATGAAGAATGATATTACCTTCAATTTTTGCATATCTGAAGAAGTCCTGCACAGAGAAAAGTTTCTTCTTGTCTGGGTGTCCATCCGGTGATATCGATGATCTGCTGACCAGCTGCGGGACCAACTCGATGAGCTCTGTCAGCGAAACTGCAGATAGTGTTGAGCGCAGCCGCTCCACATTGGACAATGGGATGTTAAGCAGCCGTGCAGGTAATTTCTGTGCTGACTGTGGTGAACCACTAGCATTGTCCACCCCCTCACTGTCCCCGATTCCAGCACTACCCTCCTCCTGGTCGCTGACCGGTGCTGGGGCAGGGACCGCACCCATGATGACTGCCGGGGGAGGCGGTGCCCCAACCTTTGCGAAGCCCAAGTTGGAAAGGAAGCCGTCGAAATCTGCCCTCTTTCCATCGATTACCTTCCTGAGAAGCTGGAATTGATTCGACTGTCTGGTAGCGATACCAAATTCGGCGCCTTTGTGCTTGCAGGCATCGAAGGCGTCGAACGCAATGCAGAGGAGGAGCTCCAGCTGCTGCTGCGGGCCGGCTGCAGCGCTCCGCTCCCGGTCCCTGAGCGGCCGCGAGTGTTTGCCTCCCCGGCGCTTAGGCTTGGCATCGTCACCGCGGAAGCATCTGGCGAGTGACCTGAGGGGCTTGTGGAGGAAGTTGGTGACGACGACGTGGAGGTGGAGGAGGCAGTCGGGATTGGGATTGGGGCTCCTGGAATTGGATCCAGGGATGTGGATGGTGGGAAGGTGAAGGTCGGCGATGGCGCCGCGGGCGGCGGCGAGTAAGGCCTCCAAGGGGCGGTCGGACGACATATGCATCAGGGACACAGGCACTACTAGTACTAGGTGGTGCTTCCGGTGCGGTGGCGGTGGGTTCCGGCGACGGCGAGCGGCGGGAAAGCCATAGCAGCAAGTTGAGCGAGGCCTCACTCCCTCGGAGTGGGTTGCTTCTTCTGGCGCCAGAGAAGAGAGCAGTGGGGGGGTGGAAGCTTACAGCGAGCGGCGGGCGGTGGCGGAAGAAGCCGGCGGTAACGAGGAGGGCGGGCGAGGCGAGCAGACCGCAGACGGGAGGTGGAGAAGCGGCGACCCGCGACCATGAGAAAACAAAACAAACTGCACGATTTATTTCTCAGAGAAATGAAATGAATTATTATGATTTTTTCAGATGTGGCCTATCTTTTTTGGCTGTTCCGAATGATCGAGACGATTTGTTTTCTGTTCTCCTGGAAAAAAATTATTTTAAAATAACTCTTCCCACGTATCTTTTTAAGTATTTTTGAAATATGGGCCATTGGTGGTAAAAAGGTTCAAATTCACAGCATAAATATTTTCAAAAATTAATTTGAATTAGACACGCGGCACATGGCACATATGGTAGTATGCATTGGTATATCCGAGGGACTGGATCAACTCTTCACGTATGCTTGAGAGTTTAGTCCCACCTTATCAATATAAACACCGTACCAGCATAACTTGAATTTGATCAGATATATATGTATTTTTCATAACTAGTACTAACAAGATTTGTTAGCTGGGCCCACCTTGATGAAAAGAAATGGACCCACATCAAGGAAATGGATAGGCATGACAACCAGATCATTACGTGTCCTTTTTTCTAAATAATGAGTAGAAACCTGGCGCAGCTTTGCCGCTCCTCCATGTTATAAAAACTTTTATATTTGTTTATTGAAAATAATTCAAATTATTATTCTCAAGTATAGCTAAAATTTAGGTAACCTCCTAAACTATTTTTGTTCAATTTACTATTTAGACTATGCAATTTAGTTCAATTTACCTGCTAACATAATTTATCTTTTTTTTCTCCGTACACAAATTAGATTTCAATTTAAAGTTTTGCAAGATGGCAGTGGATATCACAATTTATGTCAAAAAATATATTATGAATTCTTCATCATTATTTCCCATATAATTTTGCATCCCAAGAATTAATTTATATTAAATGTCATTCCCTATTAAAATAATGATAAAAAATATATGATGAATTTTTTTAACATGCGTTATGAGTTATGATATCTGATATTATCTCGCTAAATTTTAACTTAAGACTCCACTTGTGCATGGAAACAAAAATATAAATGGGTTAGGGGTTAAATTGAACCAATTGGTATAATTTAGGGGCAAAACGAACCAAGAAAAATTTTACAGGGTTCTTCGTACTTTTACTTATATTCGAAGGGAGTAATTTGGACTTTTTTCTTGTTTATTTAACATAATTGAATGTAAACGTTTAAGCCTAAGCACTATGAATTTATTGATTTATCTTTAGCCGTAGAGCACATAGTGAGAGCACTCTGGGAGTTTTACGAAAAACATATCTTATAAAATTTACCAGTATTTGACTCCTGATCTGCAATGACACACGTTTTACTTGTTGTGTGTTGGCAGGAATCCTTTTTCTTGTATCGAGAGATGTGCTCAAGCGGTTAATTTTTTATTGCCGAGTTGTTTACCGCCGTCTCCTGTTTGTATACGCTTTTCCTAGCCACGCTTGGATTATAATCTAAGCGAAGATTTTCTCGCTTCTCACTTTTCGCTTCTCGTAGTTCAAATCGTTGAAGCGGCTTACCACATAAGCGAGAATCGGTGGAAATAAGCAAAGCGTTTGGCGGGATTCTCGCTTATTTCCACCGATAAGCCGCTTATAAGCGGATACAAACGGGACCCTAGTCTCTCGACATTTCCCCTTTGCTCTCCATCACGTCTGGCAGCCTTTTTGGTGTGAGAGGTGACGGAGAGCTCGGGATCTGGTGTCCTGCTTTCTAGTTTGCCTTCCTACTTTGTGTACTCGGTGCTGGATTTTGGGGCTTTTGTCTAGTCCGGTGACAATGCACTTTTCCACATACGTGTGGACCATTAGAACATCAAATTGAGTAAAAAAACAAAACAGATTTCAAAAGGAACATCAAATTCGAACAAAATTTATACGAGACTTGCACGGCCAATCTGCTGCTTCCTTCCATACAACCTTTTATTCCGACAAAACCGGTAGTACGTACATTCATGGTACATATATGCGCAAGATGGAATTAACAGCCCCCCTAATCCTAGTCTACACTAATCACATGGACCATACTCTACTCTATAGTAACAATAATTCATAGTACGTATTTGGTAACTTTACGTGGACACAATCACACTAGGGTGCAAAAGAATGCAAATATCTCAATGACTGGTTGGCGCAAGCATGGACTGCTGCTGTGCTGATGGCCTAGACAAAATCGAAGCGCATGAGGAGCCTGACCGACTTGAACCTGACGCCCTTGCGATCGTGCAGGGGCACAGCACGAATGCCCTGCTTCAGCTCCCACACCGGCAGCACCGTCTGCCCTCCGAAGTCGTGCTTCTCCGACATGTCGTACTCCTGCACCTCTATCCTCAGCAGGGCAAGCTCTGGCACCGTCAGCGGGAACGTGAACTCCTCGTCCCACACCGGCACCCACTGGTCCTCCAGGACCCGTGTTTTCTTCATCACACTATCCGCCTTCACTCCAGCGATCCCTACCTGTTTATATCAGAGACCATACAGACTATATTGGGCCTTCTTAGCTACAACTTCCATGCGCCAAAATGAGTATAGAAATCTTTACCCTGGTATAGAAATCCGGAGGCGAGAAGGCGTCGAAATGAGTTTTACTGAAATCCATGCGCCACCCATCGCCCATGTATACTTTTACCTGCTTGGACATCATCACAGAAAATTTAGCTGCTAGGGTGGGCTATCTTCACTGAGATTTTGAGCAACCAGTGGTCAGAGAATTGCAGGCATATCACCTACCTTGAGAGTTTTCTTCACTGGCAAACTCGCCTTGGGGTCAAATACTTCACCATTTGGACCTGTTGTTAGCAAGAAGTCAGGTTTTTTAACATACCCGCAACCCCCATTAGCTCTGAAAAATCCTTGCATTAACCGCAGTGCTTTGTCATGCCCCTGAAAAACGAAAGCCCAACAGATTATGCCTTTCTTCACGGAGCTTCAGCATTTTACAACTCATAGCTGCATGCAACAGCTTAATATATACTATGCAAGTATAAATCATGACGAAAGTGGAAAATGGATCCCACCTGCATGTTGAATGCAACCATCTGAGCACCATGAGCCCAGGCATTCATTGGATCATAGTTAGAAGAATTAACCCTTGTGCCCTTCGGATACACTCGGAGTATATTCTTCTGGGTGAACCTGAATACAATTTCAATGCTTCATCAACTATGTGTATAGCAAGTTAGCAACCAACTTGAAGAGATGCAATCTTATAATTGGTTAGTGTTACTAGTTTGTGTTGGTTATCTTTTGTAGGGGCTAGGGGAATTCAATCTTTTACTGAATTATCATGTGTGTCCTGTAACCTTGGCACACAGACAGTTTCTTTTTCCATTTGTTTCTCGTAAGACTACAATACCTGCTGAACCTCTATGGTCTAAACTCTAAAACAGAGGAATATGATTTAAAGGCATAAGCAAATAATTGAGTTTATAAAACCCACAGAACCAATCGTATAAAAATTCGATACCAAATCTTCTAGTGTTCTTGTGGACTGGGCTCACACAAATTACCTTATGACTTCAGCACCATGAGAAGTTGTTGCTTTAGCTAACTGTGTTTCACTCAAAGAAAGCCGCCTGACTTTGTCTGGATCCACCCTAAGCGCATCCCGCAAATGGCCTTTTGGTTTTCCAGCTTGGATGGTGATCAGTTTCCTATACTCGCAGGCAGTATCATGCTGAAATTTGGGGTCGTCCTCATCGGAATCTTCCTCATCTTGATCGTCTAGTTCATCCTGTTCATGACAGTAAGTTTACTTCATGCATGTTAAACAATGGGTGCATGTCTTGAAAAGGCAGTGATATTGCAGACCTTTCCATCAGATTCATCAGCATTTGAATCTATTCTTCTCAGGCTTCCTTGGTCTGGCAAATCAGCTATGTTTCCACTGACATTCTGATTATCCTTGACTTTGAGAAACTCCTTATATTCTTGTGGGGGTTTAGTTGAGATGATTATCCTCTTCATCAGAGCTTCTGGAGAAGGAAACTCTTTCATTGGGTCTGAACTAGGGATGAAAAGAAGATCTCCAAATGTTTCAGTGAGCATCTATAGTAATTTCCATGTTAGGACTGATGTTTTAAACTGAGGGGAATTGCAAAGAAAAAAAATGATGCAGTAAGTAAACTTCACCTCAGCTACTTTGGCTTGGAGGTCCGCTGTGAGGTGATCCTCAAGAGTAATAACAAGGGGATAATTGGATGCACAAAAGGCATATTCTTTAATGGACTTTAAACATCTGATCATTTCTACAGGGGCAGTCAATGTCCTTTCAAATACCAAGAAAAATAAGAGTCAGGGAAACATTTTGCAGAGTGAGAGAAAAAAAAAGGGATGGCTACAAGTTCAAGCAGTATGGGTTATTTATAACAAACTGACTGTGAAAATATGGAATTTAGCAGTGGTGTGTAGTGGGGAAATTCTTGTTCTAGCTACACTGTTGTGTAGGGAGTATTGGAGGGGAAGAAAATGTGTTCATCCTTCATTTTGAAGAAAAGCTGGCATGGTATATCAGACAATAAACTGCGCACAATTGATTTTTTTATGTGTATCCAAAATGTCATCCTCAAATGATATGAAGTTGTTTCCACATGCAAAAACACACACGCTGTAATCATCCTACTTGTTGAAAAAGCCAATGTGGTTAAAAAAAAGAAAAAGAAATCCATACCCTCCATGAAGAATATCAACATTGTTCTTTGAAGCATTTGGCCACATATCGAGTTCAATGACTCTAACACCTCTCTGGAGTGACTTTATAATTGGGATGTCGCTGGAGTCACTATTGAGCTGGTTCCCAGTAAGGTAGGAATTATGGCCAGTGAATATGAAATAATGAGGCAACGGGGCTGACATGTCCTGGTGAACCTGAGGTAAGAGTGAAAGTAATGGTGAGCGATGAGGCATTGTTTATCACGATGAAGCAAAACGAGCTATGGAATGGGAACAATATGAAGCACATGTTTAGTACGAGAGCTGAAAAATCATTACATTCCTATGGTACAGAGCAACAGCTAGGAGCTGGTAGTAATTCTATTGGGTCATTTTTGTGGCATGAATGATGCTACAGGTACTAGTAGCGTTTCCTGAATTCGATGCAGATATGTCTGTTTTGTGAAAAGAACTACGGTAGTACTACTTGTAGTTGTAGGCTTGTGCTACTCTGTAATGATGACCTCATCTGTACTCAGTTCTTTAGATGTGAAGTGGAATGTGAGAGCAGAGTGCAATACAACCACATGGCAAATGACATAGCACTAAAACGGAATGCAGACAGGTACCCTCTGTCGCTGTCTCATCCCATTCATTCCCAATTTCCCATCCATGATCCATCCCGAGGAGGAGGAGGAGGAGGAGGAGGAGGAAGGAGCCAAGGAGGTAGTGTAAAAATGGAATCTTTGAGGAGGGATGAATGGAGTTGACCTTGCTTGATGGAAACAAGTCAACTGTTGGTAGGAGAGTAGATGATGAAACTGAATCAAACAATCATCATTCCTTGCAGAGAACGAAGAGGTGCGTACCTGGTTGTTGATTGGCGGGTTGAGATCGGGGGAGAAGAGGAATCCGAAGAAGTCGTCGAGCGTGGGCGGCGCCGGCGCCGGCGACCTGGTGACGAGGCGGGCGATGCCGTGAGCCGCCGAAGTGGGCGCGAGGGTGGCGAGGATGCGGTCGACGTCGGGGGGAGACTCGCCCTGGACTTGGGAGAGGAAGCGGCGGAGGCCATGGCCATCAGAGCTGCAACAGTAGGAGAGGTGGGCGGCGCGGACGTCGGGCGGCGGCTGCGCGTCGGGGGATCGGAACTTGCGGGTGAAGCACATGCAGTACTTGTACGCGTAGCTCCCCATCTTGGTTCCTCTGCTGCTTCTTGAGAGCCTTCTTCCTCGACTCCTCTACTTCCCTCCGACACAAGAGAAGGGAAGGGAATCCGATCCGATCTGTCCGACAGATGCTGCTTGCTCGCTTATCAGGTGAGGTCAGGTGCTGCAGCCAATTTCGCGTCGAGACCGCGTTGCGTTCGTTCCCTCCCCCTGGATTGAACATTCCTCGACTCGAGTCAAGTCAAGAAGAAGAAGTGGAGGCGAGGAGACAGACCTCTCCTGTCCTGTGCTGCCTGTAATTACTCCTGTGCTGTGCTGGCTGTACTGTAGTGGAAAATTATCACGAGGAGGCATTTCAAAAGGCGGGCCGTTGTTTCCCACAAAAACCCTTGCTACTCTCACAAATCAACTATTCCTCCCGTGTCATTTTGTCACCCTCCATTTTTTACAACATTGGAAAAAAAGCGAATTTTGATTCTTTAAGTTAGATGGAGCCAGCTAATCTTATGCGCTGATAGTGAAGAGTCGCCCTAAATTCGTTCCAAATAATCAACCGTAAATTCGTTCGACACACAAAATCACATAATGATATCAAATATTTTGGCCGGCCAAGATTCTGACTTTCGTACACGACCAAATCTGATATCCAACCAGACGACTAATTTTTGGCTTGACTCAGCCCCACACAATACAGATCTGGCACATAGACTACAAACACCGTAAAAAAAGGAAAGGTCTTAAACAAAACAAATAGTACAGAAAGCTAAACCTCAATCCTATAACTGAATTTTCAGCCAAAGTTGTTCAAAAGCTCCATAACAGTAGTAGTCTTCAGAATCCTGCATCATTTTCTTAACTCATCTCTTTCTTCCCCTTTAAACAGCAACAACTACTTCCTGATCCAATAAGTTCCCCTGAAAACCACATGCTTTCAATTCGCACCAATGTATACTCATCAACAGTACGAGCAAGTCTTATACTTGCACGAACCGATGAGATCACCGCTTGACTTAGGGCATACAACCAAACATATCATCAGTATTTTTTAGAACTAACCACACCTATTACAAATGCAGCTAAACAATTTTGTAAAAAAAAAAACTTTACCCAAGTTTTAAGTGGCTTAGCATCAAACATCCCCCACCTCCTGCTAAAACATCAAATAACTATTTGGTTCGTTTGGGTGTTTATTTGCCTCTCTAGTCTAACATATATAGAAAGCAGTACGCTTCAAACATGCCTGTCATCAAAAGTAAACGTAGCAAAGAGCTGGAGGAAATATTCTACCATAATCTCATACTAATTTGCTAGCCAAGTTCTTCCACAAACTAAATGGAGGGAGGGGAGAATGAGCATCCATCTACCAACTCCACCAAACCATATTGTGTATTCATCTCCCTTTTATTTATGCTCAGCCTTCGAGCTGAGAACACTGCATGAATATGGTGTGCTGTTGCAAAGGCAATGTCCTTCTTCTAAAAAAAACTCCACCAACCTACCTCTCTGCTAGCTGTAGGATAGATGTATGCATTTCCTCCTTTCACTTTCACGTGACAAATGACTTGTGTTGTACATGCATGTTTGTCTTCTAAAAGCACCAACAATTAGGTTAACCCACCTCCAAAAAAATAAAGAAAGAAAAAAAGAAGAAGAAGAAGTTGACAAGGTATGACAATATACGTAGGGCGAGCGTGGTTCCAAGTCAGTCGATGCTCATAAGTGAGGTGCTGATATGCAAAGGTCATTTCTTTATTATTGAACGTAAACAAATAGCGCAGGTCAACTAAAATCTTTTCAACTTCACTTGTAATCTTGGCGAATGAATATATAAATGCAAACAATTAGTGCTAGCCAGGTAAAAAGGAAGATGGTTTACAAATCTTATAGTACTATCATGACGAGCTTCAAGATTTTACAAATCGATTAGTTCATCACCAAACAAAGCGAACTTCTTTTCTTTGTTAAAAGAGATGGTTTTGTTTGGAAGACCGAGTCGGTCTGTAATGTGAACAACCTTGACCTGACCAGATGGGAGCCAAGTCACTCCATGTTTCCCCTCCAAAAGCTACTCCAGCTAACACAGACAGTCTTGCAACAACTAGCACCTCAACATAAACATATGCCATGTCTACGTCATCAATCTGTCCAACAATCACAGCTCTTTCTTGCTTTCCTTGTTTGTTCATTTAGCCTCCTGGTCAATAATATTGTGCATGCCATTGCCATTAATTAATTCGTTGATCTTTTGAAAAGGATGCATGGAAACAACCAGTAAGTAAATAATATAGATCATAGTATTTCTTTACAGAACATGGCGGCCTCTACAAGATGAATGCAGCTAGAGACGGTTGTCTAGGCTGGCTGTGCGAGCTTTACAGGATACGGTTGATCAGATGTTCAAGAGTACAATATAGTAATAATACTCACCTCCCGTTATTCGATTTGCACTCATATCTTCTCCCCGTTTGAAATATAACACCCAAAAGAGAAAAACATTAAAAGCTCACATCATCTACCAGATTCTGGTTTGGATTCCTCCCCTCTCGATTTGGATTTGGATTTGGATTGCATTACATGACTGACCATTTCTTTTCTTCATCACTTCCTTAGTTGCCCAACAATCACAAATTATTGTATGAATTTCCCACATTTTGTAGAGATCAGGGAAAATGTTTCCTTTTTTTAGGAAAAAAGGTATTTTGGGATCCTGAGGAGAATATGTTTAGTAGGTTATTAGCATAGATGTTTATCCTAGCTAGTAGCAGCAGCATTGGTTCCTTTCTTTTTAAATAGAAAAGAGAGAGAAGATGATGGCATCACGCAACATGGTATCCTGCATGAAAATGGTTGGATTTATGCTAGTAGTAGCATATTTCATTGCTTTCATATCCCTACGAATTGAAGCTGACATTTTCCCAGGTAGACATGCGCATTCAGTTCGTTCCATGTGTGACTACTGACCATCATCATCTTGTTAACAACATGACCAGGAGATAGCAAACAAGGGGTCCCTTCCCTTCCTTGAGCAACTTTGCCAATTTGTAGTCTGGCCACAACTGAAACTGCTAAATTTGTACCATCGGCTCCCATCCGCAACCTCAACCACAAATCACCCTTTCCTTGGCTCAATTTGGTACCATCAATTAGCTCTCAGGTTTTTACCCACTTTTAAGCAGCCAAAATACAAATACGCGATAATCCAGATACACTTGTGGCACATATCTACTCGAAGCTCTCCAGTCACAAATCAAGATAACAAAATGCTGGTAACAGTGTCGCTCACCTCTCAACCAGGTAACAGAAAATGCTCAACTCAAGCAACCATACTGGCAACCCAGCTATTACTATCAGCATCTCCAGCATAAATATTTAGGAGAAAAGAATGGATCCATTCAAGGTCATCTCTTCTTTCACAGTGACTCAGACAACAACTAACTTGAGGTTTTGCAGATACCCTGCACCATGAGAAGACTTCACACACTGGGGACTGGACTCCACTAAATAGGAGGAGTAAGTTACTGCAGTTCAACATTGCAACTTCACCCAATACCATGAATGGAACACACAACACCTCTAAAGAAAGACAGCAATATGTCAAAAGATCATATGGTAACTACAGGACATGACCATTCTAGATCAGCTGTCAAACTTATGTGTCATCATTATTCTTATTCATTCATCATTCTGTTCTGTCAAAGACTCGTACTGAAAAAGGCTTCCCACAATGAGAGAGACACCAGCTACAATATACTACATGTGGCTTGTAACTGTCACAGAAACAATTCCATAGTTGCCTGAAAATTGGCCTGGCATTTATAGTAAATACAGAGAGGCCATTTCTTGATGCAAAGGTTAGCTACTATTATCATGGGAAACATAATGCGTGCTTAAATAAATACAAGCATTGTGCATCCTTCAAGTCATGCCTAAACCTTTATTCAAGACAGCACCAGTCCATTTGTATTGCAATGAATAGCACCTGGACTTGTCAGATAACGCTTATAAATTCTAACCCAACCATACTTTGTTACAAATTTAGAAATACTTTGTATCACTTCTCAGGTAGTTGCTCAAATGAAAGCTCTCATATACATATTCCTAAGATCAGCAACCAAGTTACAGGGACACTAGATAAAGAGTGCTGGGAATCAAATCTATGATTTCTGAACAAAAGCTTGCATGATAAATGATCAAACAATGTACCGCCTACTTGTTCATGTGTATCGCAATAGGAAACACCTGGACTGCTCAGATACTTATAAATTCTAGTCAACCATCGAGATACAAATATAGCTAGTAGTTAGAAATCTAGAATAACATCATGTTCCATGTCAGGGGAAGTCATTCCAAGTAAAGCTGCCATCATCTACTTATTTCTAAGACAAGCAAGTGGTAAATGAAAGGAGAAAATAATTGCAAGATACAGAAGCAGCGATGCATAATTATAGTAATAGCCTAATAGGTAATCTCCAGAAACCATTTGAACTTTTTGATTGGGTAATACCAGCTCACAAGCTGATGTAAGTAAATTAGTAAACTTAGCAGCAGATGGAGCTAGCAATAGCAAGATGCCAAGATTGTAGAAATCCTCAAGCACATACAAGTTACTAGTAGGATGCAAAATTAGCTGTAGCAACAACCCCTATGGTTGGATTACAGCGATTTCACAAGCAGGAGTGAAGTGACTAGTTGTTTGCATCTGGGAGTAAAAGCTAATCAAAAGAAGGGAAGGGGGAAGAATAAACAGAAAGGGCATCCATGATTAATAACTTGTAAGTTGCAAGGTTCCATAAAAAGAAGAGGCTACTTAGGCAGTAGTACATGAAAACCGTCTGATGTGCTGACACTGCGATGTGATCCGAGGAATGGGATGGATCAGGCGGATGCAGCTGCGGCGGTGCGGGAGCGGTAGAGCTTGCCGAAGACGTGGAGGGCGGTGACGAACCCGATGAAGCAGAGGGACATGACGAGGACCATGGTGGGCGAGAGGCGCAGGCCCGGGGCCTCGTCGGTGTAGAAGCGCAGCATGTTGCTGCCGCCGCCGCCGGAGAAGCCCCCTCCCCCGGTGCTGGCGGTGGCGCGGCGGCGGCGCATGCCGGCGGCGGCTGCGGCCGTGCCGCGCGGGCCGACGGTGGCCGGGCGGGCTCCGGCGCCGGCGCCGCCGACGGAGGACTGGGACTGGGAGGAGGAGCGGGCCATGGAGGCGGCGTTGGGGATCGGGATCTGTGGGATTGCAGTGCCCGCAGGTACGGCGACCACAGCTATAACGAGATCAGACGGGGATTGGGCCCACAGGTCAGTCAGTCAGTCTGGCTGGCTTCGAGCTCCTCCTCCTCTTTGGTTATCCAAAGTTACTGTAGCGTCACTATTTTCTACTTTCTACTGTAAATTCTAAGGAAAAATCTAGATCGCGTCAGGTCGCGCGGGGTTGCAAACGCGCGACTGCTGCTGCGGCGGCTAAGTGAGCTGATGTAAGAGATTTTAATATTAGATGGATTAGCTCGTTGCTGGTAGTTAGGGTTGACACGTACGGCTTTCGAAGGAGGAAATTAAGCTGTGCGAGCTCAGGTAGCCTTTTTAAAATATGATAACTTTCCTTTAGATTGTTCGTTTTCAACTTCGTTTATACCACTGAATTATTCACGATGAGCTCTACAAAACTAGATCCATTATGCATATATTTTGAGAAAAAAATTATGCGCCGTATAGTAACCACTTATATATTAAGTGTATGGCAACTTATGAGTCACATACGTGTACATAAATTGCTATAAATATTTTTTATATGACATTGTTGCCTACTTGAAGTATCTACGCAAGGTGTTACATTGTCTCTACATAAATTAGTATATTATCAATTGTTGCATTATTTCTACATAAATTTCAACAATGTAGAAGCTATCACAAATTCTCCAAGTAATTTGATAATAATAAGTTGATATGAATACCCTATGAAAGTAAAAGGTGTAGTAGTATAAATTCAAGTTATTACAATGTATGAAATAAGTAGCTACATGTCCATGCATGATTTTCTACCGGACAAATAACATAATCTGTTATCCTAAAAATACAATATAAGTTGCTACATAGTTAATATATAAGTTAGTACTGTGTATCAACATAAGTTGACACTAGTATAAAACGACTCTAAAATATATTAAATATGGATCTTGTTTGTAGATTTCGTTGCAAGAAATACAAAGGTGTAAACGGATTTGAAAACCCGAAAAGGGGTTGTAGATACTGCTGTACGAATAACAGACTGATGTTTGATGAGAGAGTAACGCTCATTTAAAGAAAATACAACTATTTTTGCTTGCCACACCTCACGTATTGCTAATCGAGGGACACATGACGGTATAAGATAAGGTCGCGCGGCACGACCAGTCGTGCCTTAACCTGGTCCAAATTCTAATCATATATTTTGACTCAACTCTTACCATGACTCAACTCCATCTTATAGGGACATATGATCATCACCACCGTCATCCAAAGACCTTCCTGTTGAACCACTGTGAGATTTGCTACATCCATCCACCACAATGTTGAACCACAATCTCTCCACGCACCTAAGGAGAGGAAGAAAAGCTAAGGACGATCGGTGGAGAGGAAGTCGAGCGCGAAGACGACGTCGGTCATGACGGGGCGCAGGGCGTGGTGCTCCTGCAGGCACATGGCCGCGAGTCCCACGGCCTGCTTCAGCTCCGGCGCCGGGGGCCCCTGCATGGCCATCACCAGGCGCGGGTCCACCAGCTCGTGGATCCTGGTGGGGTCGCCGAACATGGGCGCCGCCCACCCCACGAGGCTCTGCTCGCCGTCAGGGCGGCTGGCGTCGAGTGCCCGGCGGCCGGTGATGAGCTCCAGGAGCAGGACGCCGAAGCTGTAGACGTCGGACTTGGCGCTGAGCTTGCCGGTGCGGAGGTACTCGGGGGCGCAGTACCCGTAGGTGCCCATAACCCGGCTGCTGCCCGTGCTGCTGCTGCTGCTATTTGATGATGAGCTGCTATTTGAGGGGGGCAGGAGCCTTGCGAGGCCGAAGTCGGAGAGCCTGGGGTTGTGGTGGTCGTCGAGGAGGATGTTGGAGGGCTTGAGGTCGCGGAAGATGACGCCCCGCTCGTGCAGGTACTCCAGGCCGCGGCCGGCGCCGCACGCGATCCGCATCCGCGTGCGCCATGGTAGGAGGGGATGATTGCTGATGAGCAGCAGGTGATCCTCGAGGGACCCCAGGGCCATGTACTCGTAGACGAGCAGGCGCTGCTCCCCCTCGGCGCAGTACCCCAGCAGGCTCACCAGGTTGGGGTGGTGCAGCATGCTCAGCATCAGCACCTCCACCACGAACTCGCCGTTGCCCTGAGGCCCGTTCCGGTCAAGCTGCTTCACCGCCACCACCACTTGTTCCTGCTGCTCCTTGATGCGGGCCTTGTAGACGCGGCCGAATCCGCCCTCGCCGATCAAGTGCTCCTGCCGGAAGTTGCCCGCCGCCTCCGCCAGCTCACGGAACGAGAACGCACGCGCCGACACCACGCCCACCTTGTTGTTCCTATCCTTGCTTCTGCTGTAATCATCGTCATCATCATCTTCTTCTTCTTCTGCAGGTGGTGGCCCTGGAGGAGGGGGCGACGACGGCAGCTGCCGGTCGTCGTCGTCATCATCAAAGCGGCGGCGGGCGGCGGAGGAGGCGCAGCGGATGATCCGGGCCGTGAAGCTGTTGTTGTTCTTGTTCCTCCACGTCGTCGATGACGCCGCTCTCCGCCCCGCGCCGCCGTTGTCCTTCCTGTGCAACACGTCGTGAGGGAAGCGACGAAGCCAGCTCAACATTATTATATATATCTTCCTTAATTAATTAGCTAGCTTCCCAGCCGGCCGGCCGGCCGGGAGTAGATCTATCGAATGAAGGAAACAAGACGACGGCGACGATCTAGGACGCCCGGGAATAAGAACGAATGGGAGGAGGTGAAGCAAGCAAGGGTCGAGAGGGAGACAGAGACGGCCGCCCAGCCTGGACGACAGGCTTTTTCAGGCTTGCCTTTGCCTTGCTTAATATAGGGAGGGAGGCTCATTGGTCATTGCCGTACAAGTCATGCTGATGCTGCCACGTGGCTTCAACAAGATAACCCACATGCCCTTCTCGTGGCGTAATGCAGCTGGTGAACACACAACATCCTTTGAAGCATAAGGTTCAGGCCGGGGAGCAGAAAAAAGCAACTGCAACCTGAGACACCCTTTCCATCCAGCTCTCTGTCTCTCCATTCATTCAACACTAATCTTGTAAGCTGCACTTTACATACTACTGTACGATCTACTAACCTAACCTAACCGAGATGGAATTTCATCATCTCCAAGGAGAACCTAATCAGTTGAGGGTGGCCAGCAAAAACAAGAAAACCTAATGCAGATATCTACTCCAATGTCTCTCCAACCAGCCATCCTATCCACTCAAATACCCAACGTCTCTCCAGCCAACACAAAATGTATACCTAATCATCAGATTCCGAGTCAATGCTTATTATCAATCTTAGTCGAACTGAACGTTGCTCCTCAGATGCTGCTCCACTCACCCCATCGCCATTCCTGCTCCCCACGGCTGCACCTGCACTCAGGGAATCACATATATTAATCTAGAGCCAGCGGCAATAACATTGTACCAACAGTATACCAAAAGGAGTTGGACCATTTCTGCCATACCATCTAAAGCTGTTGTTCCACTTCCAGGGTTCCTTCTTTTCTGAGGCGCATTTCTGTCATTAGTTAAACAATCACCAGCGCCACTGATACTGCCAGCTGTCCGGTTCTCAGGATGGCCATCACCCCATGTTTGAGTCCGGTCACCCAAGTTAGCAACACTAATGGCACCATCTCTTTCACTAGACGTGCAAGCTTGCAATGCACCATCACGCCCATCTTCCAGCGGGTTTGCTGCCACCGCTGTCACTCCCAAATCGCCACCATAGAGTGGCTCATCAACTTCACCTGGATTATCTGTCACCCGTGTACCCATATCAAACATCTGGTAAGTAGGATCATCTCGGGGACTGAGAGGACGCTCCCAAAATGACAGCCCCAGATCATCAAAACCTTCTTTTAATGCAAGAAACGAGGTTTCATTTGGGCATCCACCCAGCTGTTCCCCACACACTCCTGAAGTTTCAGGTGGGTTGGGTGCAAACAGATTTCCAGTGTCATGCGCTGAGCCACACTTCACAGTACTAGGAGACAACACCGTGACAGCATCATCATCTGAGTCACTCAAAACTATTACATCCTGCTCCATTGATGGTGGAGGAGCATTTTTGTCTGAGGGTGAAGAATCAAGATCATGGACATGGGTCATAGGATAATCATTTCTTGCTGGTTCTGAATTATATTCACCTCCAATGTCTGTGTCATCAGTACTGCATGTCAGATTGATGCAGTTCTTATTTTCCATGTGTCTTGTGTGGTCATTACTAGAAGACAGCATCGAATCACTATCCCCTCTCTTGCTAATTTCCCACTGGCCGTTGATGTTTTTTCTGATTTCCAACTTAAGACGACAGCCCACCTCTTCAGACGATGGTTCTTCTTTAACCTCATGTTTTACAATACACATTTTGGGTTTGGCTGCTGTATCTGTGGCCACACAGAGAGTACCATCTGGTAGATGCCACTGTGTAAGATCCTTCAGTTCAACTCTGCCCTTCACTCTCCAGGAACCATCAGGCTTGACATCAATCTCAGACGTATCATCTCCACAGCTTTTGATCTGGATCACCAAAATGCAACAAGTTAGCAACTATGAACACCTGAAAAATGCATACAGGGAAACAGTACTTTATTCCCATTATAAACTCACCAAAGAAGCGATGCGGTTGAAGTAAGGATCAATTATTATGTTCTCTAGAGAGTAATTCTTCAAGCAAATTGGGCATTGCCACTGCAAGAAAGGAAACAAAGCTTGAAGCTTGATTTAGATAGAGAAGATGAGAGAAGGTTGAATTAATATCCTCGAGAAGATGAGGTAAAGTTGCATTGGTATAGTCAAAATAGTCTAACCTTCCGAGAACGTTGATTTATTTCAATAAAAGCTTCTAAATCAAAACAACCCATATGAGCACAGGGCTTGAACCTACCAGCAATCTGGATCCTTGAAGCAGTCATCTGTCATGAGATAAAATATTATTTTGTCAAGGAAGGCATGCTTTACAGAACAGGCCATAAAAGTAGCTTTCTGCAAAGGAGTGCGAAGAATATTATGCATCAAATATTTTGTTCCAAAACTGGAAGTCACAGACAAGCATGTGAATTAAGAAAATATGTAAGCCTAAAGAGTCATGAGCTTACAGCTGCAACATAGAGAATAATTTTGGTGGCTAATAATAGTAATCCAATGAACTTTTGGTTGGAACAATATTTCAATGGATATTTTCTCAGGTCTAATAGGCATCAGAGAAATTAGCCAATTTAAAATAAGTTCATTAAGGATCTAAAGCATGTACTATAGCCAGAGTGCTTACAGGGCATCGAAGATTCACAGAGACAGAATCAGCCACAACTTCAATATCACTATCACTGTCTGCATTGTTTGCCTCAGTTCCACCACCAACACAGCGACGCACACGAGCAAGGGCATCATCAAACTTCTCACCATCTTGTTCACTTGGCACCAAATTTAGGACCTGCCCGCTACCAAAGTTTTATGAAAAAAGAAATATAAACAATAAAACAGGGTTCCAGGTTCAGGTGTTCGGAACTTTCTAGCTATCATCTTGTTGCAGTAGCTGCTAAAAGAAACAGCCAATTTATGATCTTTTTCTGAAAAGTCTTGGGGAAACATTACTCTATGACTAGTTTCTTTCACTACGAAACACAAATCCTAGCGAGGACTAACAGGGATTGCTATAACACTAAATGCAAGTTCCACATGGAATCTTTCAGGGCATAGATATGCTCCAACGGGGGCAAGGCCTTGCAACGGAATCCACTTCAGAGATAACCGAAATGTAGACATGGTAAGAATGAAGGGAAAAAAAGAATAGCAAGCAAAGAATCTCCATATTTGCGTGCTTAGAGGAGGATAAAGTTTAGAACATACTGAAAAGCATTGGACATGCCCAAGAACAATACAAGCCATCTAAAAGTGTTTGCCGATGCCTATCCGATTTTCAAAAAATAACACATGAAACACAGCTGATTCAGATATAAGCTCTGTAAAATATGTGTTTCATGAGAGTCTGGTTCTTGACAATGAAGTAAATACCAAAAGAAAAAAGAAAATCCCCACCTGTTCTAGAGATCTCCTCTTGGCAATTCTGATACCCAAACAGAAAGTACGAGAGTCATTTCTCGACAGAGAAATCTTGTTAGGCCCCTCCCTCAGGTAGTCTGTTAACTGGGTTACATAGACATGATTGAGTTAAAAGGGGACATACAATAAAAAAGAAATGTAACTGATGAACAGAGGAAGATAATAATGTAAAAGAAATGACCAATAACTTGGCAAAAAAATTAAAAAGAATAGCAAGCTTCAAAACAAAAGATACTTACTAGTGGACCATCATCTCTACCATTGGCCCCTAACTTCTGTGAGGGTTGCCTGTTGACCACCCTAACATGAATACCTGAGAAAGAAAGAATTGTCAACACGAGTAGTTCAGATCTAGTATGATTGTCCAATATTAAAGGACAGCTGCCACAGTCTATATCATAACTACAGCTAGAAGGATGTAAAATACATATGTCGCTAGACTGCAGATATAAATGCATGTATAAGCACAAGCGATTCATCTAGTTTCTCTGCTTCGTGGGGAAGGGTAATCAGAGCAGCACCAAAAGAGTTGCGCAAGGGTTTGAATTCTCTCATCATTTTGGTGGCGTGGGAAATTTGGAAGCATCGAAATTCCTGTGTGTTCGAAGGCGCCCTCCCTAACACCCAGGTGCTCCTTCAGGCAATAACAAATGAAAGCACCCTTTGGTGCTTGGCAGGAGCTTCTAAACTCAGAGAGCTGCTTGCTAGGTCGCTTGCACCAGCTTCTTAGGCTTGGTGTTCAAGGTCTCGTTTTCCTGTTTTATTTGGCGCTCTAGTGGTAATTTTTTGGTGGGTTGTGTGTGTTGTGTTTTGTGTGTTGGAGTGTGTTCTGTACTTAGTTTGTGGGGTTCTCCCATTCTCTTTGTACTTTCTATTCTCTCTTAATGAAATGACACGCAGCTCTCCTGCGTAGTTCGAGAAAAAAAAAAGCACAAGCACAAGCGATGACTGAGCTGCATGCACAAATCACCCATCATATAAGCCCCAAAGAAAAGAAGAAAAGAAGGCTGTACAACAAAAGCTGAATTAGATATTACTTGGGCACAGCACAGATGTTGTAATATGACCCAAACTAAGGTGTCTAACTCTACATTCCATTCTTCCTTGTACACATTGTGAAGAATATGACTCACTAGAAATTAAACAGGTGGCACTTTACTAAGTTTTTTTTTTAACTCAATAAACAACTTGCGTAGCTCTTTCTTGAAGTTTTTTCCCTTTTAGGGTACTTTGGTACCCCTTTTGCTGTTGTCCTGCACAGTTTCTTCTCTTTTTTAATATAATTTACCACAGTGGGGGCCTCCCCCACTGTACAGTTCTCAAAAAAAAATAAACAACTTGCGCCAAAATCCTATCAGAAAATATGCTTACTATACATAAAAGCCATATACCATTAACTTGCATATCAGAGTGTAAAGGCCAGTGCATCCTAAAAGGTACTTTGTCATTCAGAAGGATACACCAAACCTGCATAAAAAATTAGATCCAAACTCAAGTAAGTAAAACTGGTTGCAGAAAGGTTGAACATAGTCGCTACAAATGAAACTCAAGGTAAAAAAATCAATACACACAGGTAGTACAATAATACCTAAAATGAGAATTAATTTATTCCATGACAATCCTAAACAAACTTAACAGTTTATGGAAAATGAAAAAAAAGAATAGGATTAACCTGAATATCATATTCAGCTTTCTGTAGCATTTCTCTATTAGCTCTCGATAGCTGAAAGCTTTTCGCGGTATACTGTACAGTATATGACCTGGAAACAAGCAAGAATCATGAACAAAAGCTATGCATATAGCAGAAATATCATGGTTTAGTTAACTTGCATAATAAAAATAAAGCAATCTGTTCAGATTGTTGCTCAAGAGTCACTATTTCAATATGGTTATCCAAAGTACAATTATCTCATGTTTCTTTGTATAAATAACACAAGGATGAAAAAAATGGATAACTCACCCGTCTGCTGCTATGGTACAGGGTCCTATTAATACAGGGAGTAACAGACTGTTGATGGTGACCCAGAAACTGCAGGTTACAGTAGGAAACTATGTCAGAAATAATAGGTTATCTAATATTAGGACAACGTTTTTCAAAAAAAAATATTAGGACTACGCGGAGAATGTTTGTAACCTAAACAACTAAAACAAGGAAGCACGCAAAAAGGTGGAAAAGGAATGCATACAAAAGATACAAATCGATCAAGTCTTAAGTTGTGGGGCAAGGAAATTTTCATAAATGATTGATGCCACAGAACAACCAAAACAGACTAATGCCATAAGATTGCAAACTAAAAGTGGGTGATCACAGCACTAGTGAGTGACTCGATCTCGTTTAGCTCAGGACAATATTGAAGCTTAAAAGGACTTACGGATCAGCCCTGCTAATTCGGCACATTTCACAATAGAAGCAGGAAGGTAAGTCAGGAGAAATATTTCCTGCGGACTTCTCATTCTCGGGTATGACAACACACTCGACATGTTGCCGTACGTTGCACTGTGGATCAACACACTACAAGGAGCAAACAAATGATCAATGGCAACAGAAGTAAGAGGAAGATCTCATCAAGAACAAAAAGGAAGGAAGCTACAAAAATTTTGGACAAAAATTAGTGCTACATTTCATAACAAATTCGGAATATCATGGCCACAACCAAGGCTCCAAGCCTCAATTATAAAACAGAAAGACTGAAAGCGTGATCTGGACCATCAACTACTTTTGTACTTTGATGTTTCAGGATATAAACAATAAGATGCTTTGGTGATTCCTGATACGACTTGTGCAGTGACATGGATCAAAATCTGAAATCTTACTGGTTTAGCTACGGGGCATAAAAGACTATCAAACAGTTGGAAATTCATATTTACCCTGAGAATTATACCTTAATCATGGGATCATTGGGCTTGGAGTGACCACAAGGGCAGCGGACCTTGGCATTCAACTCAGCAGAATTATCTGGTTTCTTTTTAGGTTTAACACTGTGTCCTGACTCGATGTGGCTTCTTGAGGCTGCAACAGTACTTGCAGGGTCTGGCATTTTCCTGAAAACAGAAGGCAAAAGCTGACAGTTTGCCAAAGCTTCATAAGAGCCAATCAGAATCAGGTAATCTAGAGCTACATGGATGCCAGTGAGAAAGAAATGTGAACTCACCTAAAAACGTCCTCCACTATTTTCACCGCCATTTCTCTTCCAACCATGTTTGCATTTGGTAAACCATTCGTTTCGGAGACTAGAAGAACATAATTGAAATCATTTCTCATACTGGAAAATAGTAGGCTAAAAAAGATAAGTTTTGGAGAAAATCAAAGGAGTGTACCTTGATCTTGCTGATTCAACATTGCTGCCATAACTCTTTCTGCTAGTTCCTGTACGCCAAACCGGAAACACCAAAACCACAAGGATCATAAGTAACTATTTCCAATAAATAAAACTAAAAGGCAGATAGGCATTCTTGAATTGCAGCATATGCTATACTATTTTGATGATGGCCTTGAAAAATCTGGGCAATTACTTTTTTAAAAAATCTGGGAAATTACCAGGGCATATAAGCAATGGATGTTGATTGTGTAGAGAGCAGATACAGAAAGTAGCAGTAGACAAACCTGCTTCTTTCCTTGCTTTGGAAGTCCAAGCTGATGAAGGACATCCTTCAACTCTTTTATTCTGAAGTGGCCCAGCTTTTGCTGCAATAAAGAATGTTATTATCTCAGAATCGTAATCAGAATGTTATTATCTCAGAATCGCAATCGAATTAAGCACTCAGGTAGTGTTAACAATTTTGCATCAGTGTCCAGCCTATGACTATGACATCTGCAAATCAAGGCAGTGCAAAGCGCAAAGAAAGGCGACGAATTTACGGTATTGGCATGGCAATTCACAGTTGTGCGGACCCTAAGGAGCTACATTACTAGTTTTGGAACAAACAAATTCAACCTATGGGGGGATGGAATTTAGGAGTTCAATGTGCAGATGAGTGGCACTAGTGCACTAGGTTACGGGAGGGAATGAATCGAGTGGCGCATCAGAGCGTACTGCGTGCAGCATACAAGAGGGGAAGAATTGGAAGGAAAAAGTAGTACCTTGCAAGCGGCGAGCACGGGATCATCCGGCGGCGCCATGTTGGCAGGGTCGGACGGGGGTGCGTGCTGGCGGGCGGCGGAAGGGATTTGGAGGAGGCGGTGGGGCGGTAGGGTTCCAGATGAGAAGAAGGCGGCGGGGGCGGCGCCAAGGGACACAGGGTGGGGGTGTGCAGCGCGGCGGCGTGGGGGCGGCGCGGCGAGGCCTGCGCAAGCGCAACTCTTGTGCAAGGAAGAAGAGGAAACGTTCTGGACACGTAGAATACCCTGCGCACATCTCAAAGCAAAGCGACTCTCATTCTTCTTCCCCCTCCCTCAATATCTTCAAAAGTCCAAATCAATGATGTGATATCGTAGGATACGGGTACCCACGGATCCCAACCGATCGTATTGGCCCGCCTAACAAATGGGCTCCGTCCGATCATGACGTGCGGCGCAAGGTATGGAACCGCGTGGGGCACCGGCTTGGAGGTCAGGCGAAGAGATTTTGCTCGGATAGGATTCATGTGGTAGCCCCTCAGATTGGTTTCTTATAACAACCGATTAGGGTTAGATTCTATCTAACTTGTAATCCTAGGTCGTCGGTCTATATAAGACGACTAGGAACATCTTTGAGGGTAACGCAACGAAACTCATCCCACCTCAGATCAACTCTTCGCAGCTGCGATCAGCAATATAGGCCCTGTTTGTATACGCTTTTCTGGAACTCGCTTATCTGGCAAGCAAGCTTATCTGATAAGCCTGTTGCCTGGAGAATCTGCTGTCTGAATAAGCAGGGTGTTTGGCAATCCTGATTATTTTGTGTCGATTGTCTGTCCTGGTTGGTAAATTGACCTGAATGCCCCTAAGGCTGATAATAGCTCATTTTTATTGTGAATATGAGGAGAAGACATTTCTAATACCTTTGGAGTTTGTTAAATAGAAATTACATTACAATAATACAAAATTCATATGATAGCAAATACTTTACAATATATCCTATAGTTTTTGAATACAGGGCTCAATTGACTGCTAGACTATAATGCAGATGAATGTTGACCTGGAAGTGCATTGCTTGTGCATTATTGCTCCTCTCTTTTGGTTTCACAAGAAATAGAAATTTAGAGTACTTTCTAATGTGTTTTGGGTTATACTGATCATTGAGCACCAACATGCCCAAGCCCCCAGGGGCCAAGCCAGGCGGAGCCCGGGCGGCGGGGGCCAAGCCGCCAGGGGCCAAGCTCGGCGGCGGCCAAGCTCGGCGACGGTCGTGGGAGGCGCAGGGGCGGGGGCGGCGGCGGCGGACGGGAACCGAGCGGCGGTGGTGGGCCGGCGATGGGATCAGGTGGTGGACGGGATCGGGCGGCGGACGGGAGCCGGCGACGGTCGCGGGAGGCGCGGGAGCGGCGGCGGCGGACGGAAACCAAGCGGCGGCGGCGGGATCTGCATGCTACGGGAGCTGGTGATGGGACCGGGCGGCGGACGGGAGCCGGCGGCGGTCACGGGAGGCGCGGGAGCGGCGGCGGCGGATGGGACCGAGCGGCGGCGGTGGACAGGACCGAGCGGCGGCGGCGGGATCTGTAGGCGGCGGGAGCCGGCGACGGGAGCTAGCGGCGGACCGGACCTGGCGGCGGACGGAGCCGGCGGTGGTCGCGGGAGGCGCGGGGGCGGACGGGTGGTGGCGTCGGTGGGTGAGGGTAGCGGGGAAAAATCGGTCGCTTGCCCCACAAGCGCCTCCCGACCTGCGTAGGAGATAAGCCCAGTCCTAGTTCAATTCAGATTTTCCACTAAGCGGCTTACGTGATAAGCGAGGAATAAGCGAGGCGTTTGGGTGGGCTTATCGCTTATTTTCACCTATAAGCAGGAAATAAGCGACTCCAAACAGGCCCATAATCTATCAGAACACAGGACGTAGTGTATTATTCTCCCGGAGGTCCGAACTTGTCTAAACCTTGCGTCCTTGTTACCATTCAAGTTCTTGATCTCACGATCTCCCTCACCTACAAAGCTACCACTCGGGTAACCTCCAGTGGAATGCCGGTCACTAAATCCGACAGGTAGGTATAGAGCATTTTGTTTTCCGAAGTTACTGTGCTTTCATCGTGTATAAGAGAGGGGGCAAACTGAAGTTTCCCTGAAGTTTATTGATATGAGTATTACCAAATTTCAATACGATATGAGTTAAAGACTTTTGCTTTCTTCCAGGCGGCGTGAAGCCAAGCACAATACAATCTCTCCTATACATTACATGTGTACTAGACGCTAGTGCACAAAAGCGACCTATGGTTCAATAGGTTTCATTCTCTTCCTTGTATTCCTACGGGCAAATGGTTGACATCTGATGATGTTAGAGGCGCATTTCTGGAGGTGAGAAAGTATGGGATATAATGGGCGATTGTGTTGTTATAAGAAAAACTAGGGAGCAAGGGAGTTACGTCAAACAGATGAAATAGGCTGAAGTGAAGGGTTCAAGGGTGTGTTTGGTTGGGCTGTGGCTTTTGAAAAAGCTGCTGTGAGCTGTAAAAAAATAGCTATGGGAAAAGTAGAAAGCCGTTTGGTTAGAGCAGCTGTGAAACTATAAGCTGCATATGAAATACATGTAATGCCTCTGAAGGCTTGAGGATCTGTTTATATGCAAATTGCTCGTAACAAAACAATGTGTTCACTAATTCGCATGTGAATGTGATGGGTCCATAGACCCGGGGTCCCTAATGGGACCGTCTTTCCACAACGCTCGGTCCAACAAGAGGCACAGCAACAACGCACATCTGGGCCGCCCCAGATATACGACGCCAGGCCGACTGACTAGCGCCCCCGACCAGAAGGCCTGGTCGGGGCCGGGACCATGGTCCAACCGCAATCAGATTCCCCCGATCGAGGGTATGCTGAACCGACGCACACCGCTTCTCCCGACCAACACGGTCGGGATGACCGGGGACGCCCGCTTAGTCTGGGCTCGGGGAGTAGGTGGAGCAGATAAGGGAAAACACTCAGGTCAACCACCATACAGAGGACCGTACCTCACCACGCCCTGCGCACACACCGCACAGTGCCATCGTACTGCGTCAGACGAACACTGTGCTACCTGCCCGTCACAACGGAGCATGAACCGGGAAAGAGGATGATGGTCATACCGTACCCGATGATGTGGGCAACGACAAGACTAGGTAGGGTCCGTGCACTCTCTCTCCCTTTCTCTGACTTGTAAGGCCATCCCCTTGGACTATAAAAGGGGCGGGCCCTCTCTCTCCCAGATAGACACGAAGCACATCAGAAGACTCTCTGACTCTCTCCAACATATAACGCACGATTCGAGCCTCCCGTCACTCTCTTCCACTCGGACCAGAGCACGATCGGGTCTCGAACAGCCCCTTCTCATTCCTCATTCGTTTGTACCCCCACTGCAAAATTCGAGCACCTGGGCTCAGGAATACAGTCGACCGACCGATCCCGATCTGGACGTAGGGCTCGTTGCCTGAACCAGTATAAATCATATGTTATTGTGTGCTAGGCCATATCTGATCTAACACACAGCAAAACTACTTGTATTTACTGGTCGGTCAAATTCCGCACCGACAGAATGACTATTTTAGAAAGGGAAAAAATATTTTTTTGATTCATTTGTCACGATTGTTCATCTCTAAAATAAAAAAAATAAAATTAAGTGGTTGGAATTTTGGATGGGCCCATCCCGTTCATTTCTCAAAGCACACGACACGGCACGAGATCTGCTTTTCCACGGAATATCGCCGAGAAATTTCCAAATCAATAAGCCTAACTGCACATGTCATCAGTCGGCAAAAGGAGGTGCCTATCAAGTCCATCTCTGCTAAGCAAGCTCATGGCTACGCATGTGGATTATGTATCTTGATCCCATGTTTACTAACAACGTTAGGCATGCCCCGAGTGAGTGAGTACTTGACCATTGTCTCACTTTTTGATCCCTTCGCAA